>NW_017670338.1:90483-220582 GCF_001879085.1 Nicotiana attenuata | reverse complement strand
CACTCCTACCCAACTCTAAATAGAAATATTATTAATAGTACTTTCTTTTCATGTTATAGATAGAGTATTTTTTTTTTGCATTTCAACAAATGAGTATTTTCTTTTTGCGATATAAAAAAAGTTTTTCTTTTCATTTTAACAAAAAAATACTTTCTTTTCATGATGTAGAAAAAATATTTCTTTCATTTCAACAAAATATAGTAAATAGTATTTTTTTTTATTTCAACAAAAAGAGTATTTTCTTTTCATGATGTAGAAAAGTATTTTCATTTATTTCAACAAAATGAGTGTTTTCTTTTCATGATGCGGAAAAAGTATTTCTTTTTAAAATTTCAACAAAATGAGTACTTTATTTTAATATTGTAGAAATATTACTTTCTTTTTTAACGAAAAAAAGAGTATTTTTTTGGTCACAAATTTCAACGTTGTTTTTGCGTAAAAAGGTAAAGCAACACAATTTTTTTTTAAACCACTAGGCCTTGTGCCCAGTGTTAATTTTCATTACTGTAACATAAATACAACAATGGAGGGGGCATAGACCTTACCTCCCAAAAAATAATTGTAGATTTGATCACCCATGAATGAAAATCAAATGTACCTACGCAACTAATTGGAGTTAGACCTGAGGTTCCCATTACCTATGCAACAATGATAGACAATTGGATATACTAAAGCATGAATTAATGTACCTTGGTTAGATATACAAAAAGTACAATTGATCTTAGATCTCCTAAGGGAAAAGGTGTGAGGATCCAATTCCATGTACAAAGGGTATTGCATCCAGATTAGGTGATGAAGCCTCCATTGAAATATAACAAAAAATGTGTGAATGGAGTAGGAGCCATCTTAAAATTTGCTTTTACATTGAAAGAAAACAAAGCCAATTAGAAGATAGGAATCAAAAGGCCCATGAGATTGGGCAGGTGAGCTGTTGAAGACTACTGCTGACTGCTGCTACTAAGAATATGTGAACAACCAGTGCAGGACAGCTAGATCTGAGCCCCTAGTAGTGTCCTGCTGATGGCCAATGGCCTGTACGTTAAGATGTGACTGATGTGGTTAACATCTGTGTATTAGTAACATTGTTGTGTGCTTCTGAATGTCCAGCATTGTACTGGATTGGTGATATTGTTGATGATCGACTGGTTGTAATTGTTTTCGCATGCCCAGATAAATTGATGCATTTTCAAGATATTGAACATCTGAGATGTTGATACCACACCTTGTAAATGCATCAACAATCTAGATATGTCCATGGTACCTGCCAAAATTAAAAAACAGATTATGCAAATGGCTCCCAGGTTCTTGTGTGTTCTGGGAACTTTGATTGATGCCAGCTTCTTTTTTAGGATAAAGTTGGTAGGTTGTGACTGACAGTAGGTGCCTGCAGAGGTTAGAAGGTTATTATTGTGTTGATTTATCACTCCTTTGCTAGAGATAGCAGCCTTAGAGTCCAGGTTCTTGTGTATTCTGATCCCCAAAAGGAGATGATGGGAGGTGATACAGTTGTAGACTGATTTTGCTGCCAGCTTCCTATGTGCACTGGGGCATTGGTTGAGATACTCAAGGCTTTGATGTTCCTGGTTTTAGGTATGATGGAGAGTGAGGTATGTTTTAGTGTAATGGTGCAGCTTATGTGTGTGTGAATTGGTGATTGTTATCTTGTTTGGATGAGACACTTATGTGATTGAATTTGGGGTATGACTGAAATTCGTTGAAGACTGATGGGGTCCAGGCGCAGCAACACGGACTGTCCAACTACATTGAAGGATCTCCACTAGAATGAGCATCAATTATGCTAATACCACACACTTGATTTTCACCAATGTTGTGTACATTCCTGCTATTCCTGCAAAACAAATAGAGTGGTTAGCTAAAAAATTTGGAGTCGTGGTAGCAACACATTAGTTCCTTTGAGTTTGTACGAGTTTTTAGAAGAATAATTAAATTCTTGAAGAAAAAAATAGATTCATGAAAATGTTGAGTATTTTGAGGGCGGGGGGGGGGGGGGGCCACATAAAACATAGGGACTTGGGGGAGGGAGAGGGGGGGAGGAGAGTAACATAAAAAATTATTTTCCTAAAACATATTTTACTCTCCAAACACTAAAAAATATTTTCCGGAAAAAGGTTTTCATTCATCAACCAAACAAGAGAAAATAAGTGATAAAACCACTAATTTTCCATGAAAAATTTTCTAGGAAAACATTTTCCTTCATACCAAACACACCCTTAGACATAAAAAATTGTAGAAATTTGGAATTTTGAAGAAAAACCTAGAAATTAGTATGTTTGATTTTGGCCACGAATTTGGACATGGAATTAGAAATAAATTATATATTTGAGTTCGTAGGGTTATGGGTGATGTTTATCTTCAAAAAATTTTGGAATCCGGGTACGTGGGCTTGAGGGTGATTTTTACCGACTTTTCAAGCGGAGATGGGAATTGATGTAAATGGGATTGTATTGAGTATCAGAGTATATATTTATGGATTTGTACATTTATTGACTAGTTTTGGAGCGTTGGGCATCGGTTGAGATTTTGGAAGGGATTGGGAGCCGGTTATCGGATTTCGGAGCGAGGTAAGTCTCCTCTCTAACCTTGTAAGAAGGAATTGACCCATCGGTGAATTGATTTAATACGTGATTCTATTTGTGGGGGCTACGTACGCATAAGGTGACGAGAGTCCTTGCGTAGCTACTATAATGCTTAATGTCCGGATAGTCTAGAACCCAAATCATATTATACATGTGATGTTTGCAACCTACTTGTTAATTTAATTGTTTAAAACATGTTGAAACTTGGTAAAGGAATTGAAAAAGGTTAAACTTTATTTACTTGATAGTTAATGAGAATTGATATTTCTTTAAATAATTGTTCCTTAATAAATCTTGAATTGGTTGTTTTAAATGTATTTTTTTCTTTTTTGGAGCGGTTCAAACGCCTCGGTAGCAGATAGATGCATCTATGGTTCGTGCCGTTCGACTCTCGGCAGTGCACAGTTTAAATATTTGTGTTATATCGGGCCGTACGACCTCGGCATGATTTGCGCATGATTGAATTGGTTGCTTTGGAATTTATAAAAATTGATATTACTTTATTAGCAAGAGATACAAACTGATAAATGATGAAAAAATATATTTGGAAATTTCTAATTAATAAAAGAATTGCTTACTTACTTCATGATATTGAGCTCACAGACGTTCTATGTAATACATGCTTAATTATATCATCAGTATTTTATTTATAGCCCATAGTAAGTGTCGGAGTCGACCCCTCGTCACTACTTCTTCGAGGTTAGACTAGATACTTACTGGGTACGCGTTGATTTATGTACTCATACTACACTTTCTGCACATTTTTTGTGCAGGTACATATATGTCTAGTGGTCTTGTGGGAGCAGAGGCGTGGTTAATACAGGGATTTAAGTGAGTTGCATTCCATATTACGACCCGCCGCTAGCAGAGTCTCCTTCAGTGTTATTTATATTTTTCCTGTCTAATTTGTATTCCGCAGAGGCGTGTTGTATTTTATTTTATCTTCCTAGTTGATGCTCATGCACTTGTGACACCGTGATTCTGGGGTACTTATGATATGCTCAATAGTGTATTTGGGGGGAAATATTGTCATTCATTCTGTAATTTTATTTCTTATTATATAATTAAAAGAAAAGAAAATTATGATTTCAAAATACTAAAATGAGTAATCAAGTTTATTATTTATTATTGGCTTGCATGACAGTGGTATTAGGCGCCATCACGATATTAATGGATTTTGGGTCATGACAATGATAGATTGATATTGATTTTGTAAGAAAATAAAAGAATGAGGGGGTATTTATAGTTGAAAATAGGAAAAAAGTGTAATTATAAAAAATTTGGGGTTAATACAAAGTTGGGGGGAGAGGGGTTAAATGGTTATTTTCTAAATAGCCAATGACTACTTTTTAAAGCGCAATGGCTGTTTTTTTAAAATATCCAAAAGGCTACTTTTTTTATAAAAAAAAATTATCGTTGGGCCCGTTTGGCCCGCCAAGGGACCAGTCCGATCCGGTCCCTTGGCGAGCCAAACGGTCCCGGTCCTAATGGTTCAAAGCCAAGAACTGGCCTACAAGACCGGCCCAGGCCCACCTTTACCGGTCCAACCAGTCCCGGCCCACTTAGCCCGTTTGGCCCGCGGTCCCGGGCCGGTCCGGGAACTTTCCAACCCTAGAATACACAGTGATCTGCCTTCCAAGCCCGTACCAACAGCCAGAGTCTTCCTTTTGCATATTTTTCTGCCTATTACATTTCAGACAGTAGAGTAGTATTCTTTTGTATATTCTACTTGTAGCCCATACACTTATGACACCAGGTCTTGGCACACACACTAGTAGACTTGTGGTTTTGGTTTATTTCTATGATTACTCAGTTGCTTTTGTTTTTATTATTTTAAATCTATGATTTCTTAAATCTTTTAAACTAAGGAAACTTTATTTACATGAAAACCTATTAAAAAGGAAATCACAAGATTGTTCACTGTTGGCTTGCCTAGCGATGGTGCTGGACGCCATCACGACCTATAATAAAATTGGGTCATGAAAACATGGTATTAGAGCACTAGGTTCACGTAGGTCTCACAAGTTATGGGCAGGCCTAATAGAGTTTTACGGATCAGTGCGGAGACGTCCGTACTTATCTTTGACAGGCTATAGGGTATTAGGAAACTACTCTTTATTCATCTCATATCGTGCAGTTCATGGTATAATAAGTTTCTTTATCTTATTCTATCAAAGGTGGTGAGAACGCGCACGACAGACGTTCCAGGCCCGGGAGGGGCTGCTCCCCTTGTTGATAGAGGCCGAGGCAAAGGCCGGGGGAGGGCACCAGCCCGAGGTAGGGGACAAGGACGTCCCAGAGTTGCCCCAGCTATACCACTAGCGGATCCAGTAGAGGATCCCATTACTGAGAAGCAGGGTGAGGTTCCTACAGTAGAGCCAGCCCCGGTAGTTTTCATGTTATCACCGGCCTTTTAGCAGGTCATGGGTCGTATGCTATGGTTCATGGATACTATGACCCAGGCTGGTTTATTTCCAGCAGACCTGGCAACATTTCAGGCGGAAGGGAGAGCACAGACCCCTACTGCTCAGGGTCCTAGGCATGCAGCTGTTGTATATTAGACCCCGGGCGCACTACTCGTGGGCGGGGCCCGACCAGTAGAAGCAGTCGTACTTGAGCCCAAACCAGCTGTGGCCGGCGAGCCGTAGAAGTTATGTGGCAGATGGACTAGGCTACACCCTCCTATCTACGGGGGTGAGCGACATGAGGAAACCCAGGACTTCATTGATCGGTGCAGGGACAGATCACAAAATGAGGATATTGAAGTCCCATGGGGTAGATTTCAGTACTTTCCACTTGAAGGACAGAGCCCGTAGGTGGTGGCATCTCATCTTCTTGGCAGACCAGCAGGTTCTCCTCCCATGACTTGGGATCAGTTTACACACCTTTTCTAGGATAGGAATATTCCACCCTCCCAGAGGGAAGAGTTGTGGTTTCAGTTTGAGCAACTCCAACAGGGGCAGATGTCAGTGATCGATTATGATGCAAGGTTTTCTGAGTTGTCTCTCCATGCACTTATGATACTTCTTACGGACGCGGAGAGAGTGCGGAGATTTATTGTTGGGTTCACTCAGGTATTCAAGCCACTATAGTCTGGGAGGTTGAGATGGATACCTCTTATCAGCTAGTGGTGGAGATAACTCTGAGGATTGAGGGTTACCGTCAGAGAGGTAGAGAGCAGATGCAGCGAGACAAGCGGGTCTGCTATTCTGGAGAGTTTAGAGGTGCCCCGGCTGGGGGCAGATGTCAGTTTGGGAGGGGTCAGCCTAGCAAGACCATATATCTAGCACCACCACCTCTTCAGGGTGCTCCAGTGCGACCCTATTTTAGTGCTATGCCAGAGAGTTCTTACCGCCCACCAGCTATTCAGGGTTCTTCTAGTGGGTACTCAGCCCATCAAGGTTTTTCCAACGCCTATTTCAGTGCCATGCCAGAGAGTTCTCACCGCCCACCAGCCATTTAGCGTTCTTCAAGTGGGTACTCAGGCCATCAGGGTCAGACTTCAGGCCAGCAGATCACCGTACCGAGAGGTTGTTTTGAGTGCAGAGATTTCAGTCATGTGCGGAGATTCTGCCCCAGGCTTCGGGGCAAGGCAGTGTAGCAGGGCTAGCAACCCGTGATTATAGCACCAGCTGCCCGGCCACCCAGAGGCGGAGGAAAGGCGGGTAGGGGCCATCCTAGAGGTGGAGGCCAGGCAGGTGGAGGCCAGCCAGCTACAGCCCAGACAGGTGGGGCCAGCTAGTCGACGCCCCAGCTAGGTTCTATGCTTTTCTGGTCAGACCAGATGCAGTGGCCTCAAATGCCATGATCACCAAGTACTATTTCTATCCGCGGTAGGGATACTTCGGTATTATTTTATCTAGGATCTACCTATTCATATGTGTCATCTCTGTTTGCTCATTTCCTAGATATTCCTCGTGAGTCTTTGAGTACTCCTGTTTATGTGTTCACTCCTGTGGGCAATTTTGTTGTTGTGGATCGGATCTATCGGTCCCGTGTGGTTACATTCGGTGGTTACGAGACTAGAGCAGACCTTCTGTTTCTTGATACGACCGACTTTAGAGGTCATCCTGGGCATGGAATGGCTATCCCCATCTAACGCCATCCTTGATTGCCATGCCAAGACTGTTACTTTAGCGATGCCAAAGTTACCGAGATTGGAGTGGAAGGGTTCATTTGTCAGTACATCTAGTCGGGTCATCTCTTTTCTAAAGGCTCGACATATGGTCGAGAAGGGTTGTTTGGCTTATCTAGCTTATGTTTGGGATACTATCGCAGAGACTCCAGCGATTGATTCAGTACTAGTAGTTCGGGAGTTCTCCGATGTGTTCCCTTATGACCTTCCAAGCATGCCATCATGATATCAATTTCTGTATTGACTTGGCCCAGCCTATATCTATCCCACCATACCGTATGGCTCCGAAAGAGTTGAAGGAGTTGAAGGAATGGCTTGAGTTGCTAGCAAAGGGGTTTGTCAGACTAAGTGTATCACCTTAGGGTGCACCAGTGTTATTTATAAAGAAGAAAGATGGGACTATGCGGATGTGCATTGATTATCGCCAGTTGAACAAAGTTACCATTAAGAACAAGTACATGTTGCCGCGTATTGATGATTTGCTTGACCAGTTGCAGGGTGCTAGGGTGTTCTCTAAGATCGACTTGAGATCAGGGTACCATCAATTGAAGATTCAGGACTGGATGTTCCGAAGACTGCTTTCCATACTAGATATGGCCATTATGAGTTTCTAGTGATGTCCTTCGGCTTGACTAACGTCCCAGCGGCGTTTATGGATTTGATGAACAGGGTGTTCAGGACATATATCGATTCGTTTGTCATCGTCTTCATTGATGACATTTTGATCTACTTGCGCAGCATGGAGGAGCACGAGTAGCACTTGAGAGTGTTGCTTCAGGCATTGCGGGACCAGAAGCTATATGCTAAGTTCTCCAAGTGTGAGTTTTGGTTAGATTCTGTAGCATTCTTGGGGCATGTTGTATTATGGGAGGGTATTAAGGTAGATCCCAAGAAGATTGAGGCAGTTCAGAGTTGGCCTCGTCCCACTTTGGTGACTAAGATCAATAGTTTCTTGGGGTTAGCAGGTTATTATTGCCGGTTCTTAGAGGGCTTCTCATCTATTACAGCTCCTCTAACTAGATTGACTTAGAAGGGTGCTCCGTTATGTTGGTCCGATGATTGCGAGGCGAGCTTTCAGAAGCTCAAGCTAGCTTTGACTACAGCACCAGTTCTAGTGTTGCCTTCCGGTTCGAGGATGTATACTGTGTGTTGCGATGCTTCACGCATCAGTTTGGGTTGTGTATTGATGTAGGAGGGGAGAGTTATTGCATATGCTTCGCGTCAGCCGAAGATCCATGAGAAGAATTACCCTGTGCATGATTTGGAGTTGGCAGCGATTGTTCATGATCTTAGATCTAGAGGCAGTATCTTTATGGGGTGTCCTATGAGGTTTACACTGATCATCCAGCTTGCAGCATCTGTTCAAGCAAGGGAATCTCAATTTGAGGCAACGATGATTGCTTGAGTTACTGAAGGATTATGATGTCGCCATTCTTTATCATCCGGGCAAGGCGAATGTAGTTGCGGATGCCTTGAGCAGATATGTAGAGAGTATGGTAGCTTGGAATTCATTTCAGCAGAGGAGAGGCCACTAGCTTTGGACATTCAATCTTTGGCTAACAGACTTGTGAGGTTGGATATTTCAGAGCCCAGCCGATTTCTTGCATGCGTCGTTGCCCAGTCATCACTATTGGAGTAGATCAAGGCTCGACAGTTTGATGATTCGCATTTGATTGTTCTTAGAGAGACGGTACTATAGGGTTGTTCCAAGGAGGTTTCTATCGGCGAGGATGGTGTTCTACGACTCCAGGGTCGTCTATGTTTTGCTAATGTCGATGTCTTGAGGTAGAGGATTCTAGAGGAGGCACACAGTTATCGATATTCCATTCATCTAGGTGCTACGATGATGTATCGCGACTGAAGCAGCATTATTGGTGGCGGCGGATAAAGAAAGACATAGTTGAGTATGTAGCTAGATGCCTAAATTGCTAGCAGGTTAAGTAGAGCACCAGAGGCCAGGTGGCCTACTCCAGCAGATGACTATACCGGAGTGGAAATGGGAGCGTATTACTATTGACTTCGTAGTTGGGTTGTCGCGAACCTTACGGAAGTTTGATGCAGTTCTGGTCATTGTCGACAGGTTGACTAAGTCGGCACACTTTATTCCAGTTGTGACTACGTATACTTTAGACAGGTTGGCCTAGATTTATATTCAGGAGATAGTTCAATTGCATGGTGTGCCTTTTTCCATTATATCAGATAGAGGCCCTCAGTTTACTTCGCATTTTTGGAGAGCTGTACAGAGTGAGTTGGGGACTCGAGTAGAGCTCAGCACAGCATTTCATCCACAGACCGACAGGCAGTCGGAGCGGACAGTTCAGATCTCGGAGGACATGCTCAGAGCATGTGTGATTGACTTTGGAGGGCAGTGGGATCGATTCTTGCCTTTTCCTGAGTTTGCTTACAACAGCAGTTATCAGTCCAGCATCGAGACGGCTCCATTTAAGGCTTTATATGGTCGGCGATGTCGTTCTCCCATCAGGTGGTTTGAGCCTGGCGAGGCTAAGTAATATGGTACTGATTTGGTGAAGGCTGCCTTGGAAAAGGTAAAGTTGATTCAGGGACAACATCGCACAGCACAGTCCAGATAGAAGAGTTACGCGGATCAGAAAGCGCGTGATTTATATTTAGGGTGGGCGAAAAGGTTCTCTTGAAAGTCTCGTCAATGAAGTGGATCATGAGGTTCCGGAAGAAGGGCAAGTTGAGCCCAAGGTTTATAGGCCCGTTTGAGGTGTTGAGTTGTGTTGGAGAGGTTGTTTATGAGCTTCCTTTACCTCCTAGTCTATCGGGAGTTTTCCACGTGTCTATGCTCCAGAGGTATCATGCCGACTTGTCACATGTGTTAGACTTCAGCATGATTCAGTTAGATGAGAGCATGGGTTATGAGGAGGAGGCAATTGCCATTGTTGATAGGCAGGTTCGCCAGTTGAGATCCAAGAGGATTTCTACGGTAAACGTTCAGTGGAGGGGCCAACCAGTTAAGGAGGCGACTTGGGTGTCTGAGGAGGACATGTGGAGCAGATATCAATACTTATTCAGCACTCAAGGTATGATTCTAGACCCGTTCGAGGATGAACGTTTGTTTAAGAGGTGGAGAATGTAACGACCCGACCGGTCGTTTTTCTTTCTAAAACCCCATTCCCATAAATAAGACTTCCCGTATGTGCTTTTACTATTTTATGACTTGTGGGATAGTTAGTTTGGGAGTTGGAACAGTTCGAGTTGAAATCGGAACACTTGACTCCATGGTTTGGCCTTGAAAGTCTAAGTATGACTTTGGTCAATATTTCAAGTAAATGACCTCGGAATCGGGATTAGACGGTTCCAATAGGTTCGTATGATGATTTCAGACTTGGGCATATGTTCGAATCGGGTATTGGATGACCCCGGGAGCATTTCGGCGCCTAATAGTGAAAGTTGGCATTTTGTGTGAGTTTCATAAGTTTGGGTTGAAGTAGATTTTTACATTATAGACGTACGCTTGGGATTCCAAGCCTTGGAATAGCTCTTTATGGTGATTCTGGACTTAGAAGCGTGTCCGGAAGTGGATTTGGAGGTCCATAAGTCATTTCGGAGCCATTTGGCGAAAGTTGGAAATTTGATGTTTTTGAAAAGTTTGATCGAGAGTGGATCATTTGATATCGTGTTCGGATTCAAGTTTCGGAAGTTGGAGTAGGTCCGTAATGTTATTTAAGAATTGCACGGAAAATTTGGTGTCATTCCGAGTTGATTTGATAGGAATCGGATGCGCCAAAGTATTTTTAGAAGTTTTTGAGTTCAAGAGTTAATCCATGCGTTTTGGCATCCGATTCGTGGCTTTTGATGTTATTTTAGTGTTTCAATCGCGCGAGCGAGCCCGTATGATGTTCTTAGACTTGTGTGGGTGTTTAGTGTGGAGCCCCAAGGGCTCGGGTGAATTTCGAACGTTCGGAAGGATGAGAAAAGCTCCAGTTTTCTGGTGTTTCTATGATGGTGTTGCAGGTATTGAAAATACGAGAATATGTTCACATTTGTGAACCTCACATTTGCGAGAAAGGCTTCGCAATTACGAAGAAGCCTGATCTGGGCATAGCTCACATTTGCGATATTTCTAGTCGCATTTGCGACCTTGGCAGAGTCCGCATTTGCGAGTCCTTGGTCACATTTGCAACCTTGGCAGTGGGAGCCCAGGTTCGCATTTGTGATGTATTTGTCGCATTTGCGACCTTCGCATCTGCGAACCAGGTGTCGCAAATGCGACATCTGCGATATGTGCATAGCTATATTAAATGCGGGACTTAGGTCATTTAGCTCATTTTCTTTCATCTCTTGAGCTTTTTTTGGAGCTCTTGGAAGAGGGTTTTCAACTAGCACTTTGGGGTAAGTAATTTCTACACAACATGAGTTAAATAAATCGATTATGGGTATATTAACATGTAAAAATTGGTGAAATCAAGGGTTTAAATAAAAACCTAGGTTTTGGATAAAATGGGATTTGACCACGAAAATGGTTGTGGAATTTGGTGAAAAAGGTTATGGGTAACAATTTTCTTCAAAAATTTCCGAAATCCGGGCACGTGGGCCCGGGGGTGAATTTTGGGAATTCTTAAATTGGGGTTGGGTAATCACTTTAATAGTTAGGATATGAACTTTTGAGCATAAATTGACTATCTTATATAACATTTGACTAGTTTCAAGTCATTCGGCACCGAATTGAGGGTTTGAGCGTAATCTTGGATGGAAAAGTAGGTTTTGAGACGAGGTAAGTCTCTTTTCAAACCTTGTAAGAGCGAACTAACCCCATAGGTAAATTGATTAATAAGTGATCCTAATTGTGGGGGCTACGTACGCACGAGGTGACGAGAGTCCGTATGTAGCTACTAATTATGCTATTGTCTGGGTAGTCTAGGACCCATATCATGCTATACTTACAAGTGTTCGCACCCTACTTGTTAACTTAACTGCTTAAGTCATATTGAAATTTGATAAAAGAATCGTAAAACGTTAAATTTCACTAACTTGAAGTTGTGAATGGGACACTTGACTGTTATTGAGACTTTGTATTTCTTTAAAGTATTTTCTTTTGTGGAGCGAGCCAAACGTCTCGGTAGCAAATAGATGCATCTATGGTTCATGCTGTTCGACCCTCGGCAGTGCACAGTTTAAATATCTCTATGCGGGATCGCGTCGTACGACCTCGGCATAACTGCGTATAATGAATCTTTGGAACTATATATAATTCATATTGCTTCATTGGCTTGATATATAAATCATTAAATGATGGAAATAAACTTGGAATTTACTATTAGCGAGAGGACTGTTTATTATTTCCTATTATGGAGTTTTTCAGCTATATTTATGTAAATTCATGCCTACCTATAATTTTTAACATTTTATTATTAGCCCATAGTAAGTGTCAGAGTCGATCCCTCGTCACTACTTCTTCAAGGTTAGACTGGATACATACTAGGTACATATTGTTTATGTACTCACGCTACACTTCTACATTTAACGTACAGGATCTGAGGCAGGTGCATCTGGATATCAGTCTGGCGCGCACACTTGATCACTCCTACGAGACTACACGGTGAGCTGTCTTCCGAGCCCATTCTGCAGCAGCCGGAGTCTTCCTTTTGCATATTTTTCTGTCTATTACATTTTAGACAGTAATGTAGTATTCTTTTGTATATTCTACTAATAGACCATACACTTGTGACACCAGGTCTTGGCACTCACACTAGTAGACTTGTGATTTTGGTTTATTTCTATGATTATGATTGCACTCAGTTGCATTCGTTTTAATTATTTTAAATCTGTAATTTCTTAAATCCTTTAAATTAAGAAAAGTTTATTTACTTGGAAACCTATTAAAAAGGGAAATGACGAGAGTGTTCGCAGTTGGCTTGCCTAGCGACGGTGCTGGGCGCTATAACGACCTATATAGAATTGGGTCGTGACACCCTCGGCCTCACTCAGTCATCAATCTCTCTAATCTCTCCGGCTCTCAATGTCATGAAAAATCTGCCCAAAAATAATGATGTGATGTATCAATAAATGGTAACAGAGACTGAGATATGATATGCATATGAATGTGTATGACTGAGTATGTAAATGCAATGTAAGCAGATAACTCAACAGCAGAAATGGTTCCAGTGGGTCCCAACAGGATAATCATATAGCCTAGACATGATTTCTAACATGGATCACAACTCAATTACTCTAGCATGTGGAGATTTCATGGATACAAATAAGATTAGGTTACTACACAGTACCACAAAAATAACTGAGTCACAATTCACATCGTGCACGCCCACACGCCCATCACCTAACATGTGCGTCACCTCAACTCCAAATACATTCACATATATTCAGGGTTCATACCCTCAGCACCAAGTTTAGAAGTGTTACTTACCTCGAACAACCCAAATCCAACACCGAGCAAGCCAAACTGTGCTCCAAAATGCCATCCCGCACGTACCCAACTCCGAACGGCTCGAAACTAGCCAAAAGCAACTCAAATACATCAAATAAAGCCCAAGTAAACAATTTCAATTGAAAAAGGTCAAATCTTTACTCAAAAGCCCAAAATCAACCAAAAAGTCCAACCTGGGCTCGCGCCTCGGAACTCGACAAAACTTATAAAATCTGACAACACATTCAATTATGAGTTCAACCATACTAGTTTCACTCAAATCTTACTCCAAATTGATGTTCAAAACTCAAAAATTCACTTTATGAAATTTTAGACAAAAACTCCAAAATTTCACTTTTGAAATCATCAACCAATTGCCAATAACGAAGATAGATTCATGAAATATAATAAAAAAATGTGTAGAGAACATTTACTCCAATCCTTGTGGTGAAAATCGCTTCAAAAATCGTCCAAATCCGCGCTCCCCAACTCAAAATATGACTAAATGAACAAACCCTTGATTTACAATCTATTTGGATCATTGTTCCCATCGTTTTATAACGTATTGTATTGTATTGTATCGTATTGTATCATATCGTTTTATTAATATAATGTTTGGAGAGATTGTATTGTTTGTTATTGTTAAATTTTGCTGTTTGGTTTGACTGTACCGTACTGTACTGTAATTGATAAATTTATTAAAATACCCTCAATTATTTAAATATTAAATTTATCAAAAAAATATGCATAAAAATAATTTTAAAAAACAGACAGAAGAAGGCAAAACACCTTAAGAAAGCAGAACAAAGGAGTGAGACAGAAGAAGGCAAAACAAAGGAGAATAGCTAATTAGAAATTGAGTTAAAAGCAAATTAGGAGAAAAAATAAAATAGAAGGCGGCAAAACACCTTTAACGTTGGCGGCAGAAGTTCTGGAAAAAACTAAAGTAGGTTATAGGTTGGAGATTTGGAGTTAAAATAGCAAAAAAAAGCTAAAGGATAAAATAAAATTGTGGAGTAATAAGTTAGGACATAATTGGAAAGAAAAATAGGAAACAATCCCACCACACCAAATCGGTTGTTTCAGAAAAGGGGACTTTTCATTGTTCCGGAACAATGGATTTAACAATACAATACAACCAATTTTAATGAAACAACCAAAACAAACATTGTTTTGGGATGACAATACAATACGATAGAATGGTAAACAACCATCCAAACAAGCTGTTAATTATATATATGGCATATAACTAAACTTAGTTAATTAGGTCGTCCATGTGAACATCTGTAAATTAAGCAATCTTTCATAACCCTCATGTTTCAGATATAAAACCTACTTGTGAAAGAGACACATGCATTTACACTTTGATATTGATTGTTTTCTAATCCTAAAAGCCAGAATTATTAGTGATTTTCTAGTCATACATATTACGAAAATTCACACTTGCAAAACATTATAATGACTATTATAGGTCGTTGAGACAATTCCTTTTGAATGAAATATATTATAGAGGTATCTTTTTAGAATGTTTTATGACCGAAAGGAAAAAGTTATTTTTCCTTATATCCTACTTTTCACCCCGAAAAAGTAGTAAAAGAATTTGATCCTTCATACTGTTGAGAAAAAAAACAAATGAACTAGGCTTTAAAAAAGACAAATTCTATTTTCGCTAAAGGAAAAAATTGCATCATTCAGTTTAGAGTAAAGCTAAAACTGCAGCTTATCACTCCAACTATCAAAACATTATACTCTCAAATTTTGAAGGGTCAACATAAGTTAATTTTACCACTAACTTTTTAAACACTTTTTTTTTACGTAAAAATGAAAAGATCTCCTTTTATACCTTATTTGAGTAGTTTGTAAGACTCTTATCTAAGATGACAAGATTTATCTACATTTACCTATAATACCTCATTTATATAATAGGTAGTGTAGATGCACAGTTTTACTAATAAGAAAACTAAAATAGATCATATCGAACCACATTAAATTTTAATTAAAAAAAAAGTAACATCGATTTTTATTTTAATCTGTGTAATTGATCCTAGTAAAACGAGTACAACCTGTATGCACTTATTTTTGTTCAGAGAACATTGATTATCAATAAAGAAATAGATCAAAGGAGCACTAATCCCAAGTGCAAAAAATGTTTTCAACTTTCCAACGATAAGAAAGCCAGTTTAGTGCCGCAAGTGTAGGTAGAAATCAGATATAACAATCGTAATTTCGAATCCCAATTAAATTGTTAATATTAATTAAACAATATTTTGGGGCCTGAAATAGAGGAATTAATGAGAAGGTTTAAGAGGTTGTCGGTCAAAGAGGCAGCTAAAGGAAAGGGCCGCGGCACCTTGGGGAGTGAACTTCTCTCACCTGCCCACCGGATAAACAAAGATTACGGGACTCAAATATATTTTCCAAAAATATTACACCATTCCACGTCCACATAATGTCGTGTGTATAACACGCTCCGTACGATTTTTTTTAATTTATTCTGAGTAAGGTAGTATAAGAATTTAGAGGGAGGTGAAATGACCAATTACAGAGAAAAGGTAGTATAAGAATTTAGAGGAGATTTTAAAATTTGCAGAATTTTGAATTCTTGTAATTCTATTATCTTTTCCAAATAAATGCAAACAAGAAAATCATCAAAGGAAAAAAAAAACTAGATAAAGGAGAAACAAAGAGAGTAAGATGAGTTTGAATGAAAAAGAAATAAAATATATGCAGTTTTTTTCACTAATTAAAAAACCCAGTTAGCTATATACATGCATGAACCTCTTCTAGTATGTTAGTAAGTTTTTCTTTTTTAAGTTTATTTGTCAATTATACCAAAGATAGATATTTATTTTTACTTGTTCATTTTAAAAAAGTAATGAATAATTTATCATTTTATACATATTTTATCCTTCTTATATATTAAGTACTCACTTACTACTTATTTCTAATTCCATTTCTAATATATTATAAATAGGAGTGATACAGTAAAATTATCATGTTATTTATTATTTTCTAAGAGCTGAGCCAAGTCAATAATGAATAAGTAAAGTTGGACAAAGAGAGCATGTGAATGACTATTGATTTGTTCAGACTTCATTGTGAAACGCTCCAAAATTAGTTGCTTTACTGAATCTAGCTAAAAAACTTAAATTTTAAATTTCATTGTTGAGCATCCCTATATATTGACAATAATTAGTTTGAGGTTACATTTTTTACTTAGCCTATTTAAAATGAAAAATTTAAAAGATAAATATGAAAAAGATGAGAACGTTGTTTATCGTGTTAGCATGCATTAAGGAAATATAAGAATTACAAATTCACTTAACTATTTTATTTGACACTTAGTTAAAGAAATAAACCATAACCATGTTCATCTTCTTTGAGGAAAGTCATTATGTTTGCAATAAAATGACACTAAAACATGACAATTAAATTAACAAAGAGTTTTAAGTGTTTAATACGAGGCATTGACCTTTATAAAACATAAGCTAAACTTGTAGAGTAGGATGTGAATCCTTAATACAGCACGGCCTACTTTCCCATGGAAGTCTGAAATTGGGAAGTGGTCAAGTGGACTTAAATGTCTCTGTTTTTTTTGCTGATGGTTGACTTCTATTTGTTCAATATTTTGAGTGCCTTATTTTGTCTATTTGACCATCGAACTTAAACAATTTCTATCCAATATTTTAAAAGGCGTTTTATGAGCGAGCCCTGGAGCGAGAAATACCAAAAATGCATCAAAACACATTGGCGAAGCGTAAGTATTGTGGGGCGTAAGCCTAGACATTTCATGTGTTCATTTGGGGCATAAGCCCCGAGAACTTTTTCAAATTTGAGTCAGATTTTCCTAATAAATCTTTCCTCATTAACTTAACCATCAAAAAACTAACTCATAGTAAATTTTCAACTAAAATTCTCAAAAGCCAAAGATTTTTTCAAGTTATTTATCTCAATATCATGATCTTTATTCTTTATCGTTAATTACTAAATAACAAATATACTTAATTGTCTGTCTGTAAAGTATAAACTACAAAAAAAGAGTTTTGTCCTTCAATTCTTACTTTGCTTCCACATTTGTATTTGTGATTTGTTATCTAGTTTTAGGTTTTTGGACAACAACCTTATATTATTTTTATTTTTATTTTTATTATTTGAATTATTAGGAACTAGAATATCATTTTTTAAACTCTTAGTTTGTTCTATAGTAGTCCTGTCAATTATAGGTGTAATGCATCTTTATTTCTTTCATTTTTTAAGTAATTTTTGTTAATATATGGTTCATGCACATGTTAGCATATTTATAATAGACAATATAACAACAACAACATACCCAGTATTATCCCACACCATGGGTCTGGGGAGGGTAGTATGTACGCAGACCTTACCTCTACTTTGCAAGGATAGAAAGGTTGTTTCCAATAGACCTTCGGCTCAGGAAAGTATAAGCACCACATTAATGAAAATATAGACAAGAAGGGACGATACCATATTTACAATAGACATTTATATTTTTTCTACTAATTTTATAATTTTTTGAAATTTTAATAAGTTTAATATATTGTTATTTATATATTTATTTTATTAATTTATAAAGTATTTAAAATTAAATACTCATGGGCTTTCGCCTCGCTCCGTGTTAGATATTACGTCTCACCTCTCGCCCACGCCTCTTAAAATACTGCTTCTATCAAATCATGAATGAAATTAAATTTTCACAAAAATATCTATTTTAAGACGCAATTATATGAAAATCTAAAAGATAAATTTGCATGCAATTAATTTAAGTTTAAAAAAGGAATTGTCAAAATGCGCGTGATGCCCAAAAAGAAAGGGCAAAATATGGGACCCGTAAATCATTTATCAGTTTTGACAAAACAGTGACAGACAAACAGAACAAGCAAAGCCAGAAGCCAATATATGGATCGATCAAATAATTTTTTAAAAGAAATATTTCTTTTTCTTTTTCGTATTAGTTGGATGAGAAAAAACAAATATAAGCAGTGTATTGGTTATTACTACAGACATGCGACACAATCCTCATACACGGAGCTCGTGGGACCCATCCAGCAAGGGTCACGTGACTGGATCCTATCCACCCCTTAGGGAAACCGGGGGGGGGGGGGTGTGGCAGCGGTGGTCAACCCCACTTTGCGCTCCGTAACAAGCTTTGCGCCGTGTTGATGCTCGGGCTTTCTCCTTCTTTGTCTCCTCTTTCTTTGTTATATTACTTTTTACTCCTTTACCTTTCCCATATTTACTCCTCACCCCCCTCTACTTCTTTTCTTTCCCCTCCATTTTCCCCCTTTGTCTTCTTTTTCTCTATTTCTTTCATCAAATTTAATCTTCGATAAAATTTAGTCTCAATGTAAATTTTTTCATTTTTAATTGTACAAACTAGAAGGATTTTAAAGAAGAGATCTTGTGGATATAAGACTTCCTTTATTAACCTTAGGACTAGCACCTTACAGTGACGGACCCTAGGATTTTATACGAACGGGTTCAATCTTAGAAGTACATTATTTTAGTCGTAAAATAGTAATTGTCAAGTGAGTTCAAATAAAATATTTATACAAAATTTACATTGCTTTAATCATATTTATACATATACATAATATTATTTTTTGGTGATGCGGGTTCAGTTAAACCCTCTTGCCACCACGTGCGTCTGCCACTGACGCCTTATTGGCATTAGGTTATTAGTAACATTGATATTGTGATTTGTGAGTTTACGAATAAAGTTGAATGAATCATCTCAAGAGTTCAAGATTCATTTTTTGAAACATATATTCCTTGAATAAAGTTTGTACATATGCAAGAGGGTTCATATGGCTCATGCAATCAATCTTTCTCGACCAAATGCGTGTTGAGGAAATGAGTAACCATAATATATATATACTTCCTTAAGATCGCCTAGCTAGAAACAATGAATTAGATCAATCCTAATAATTCAATTCTTATTGTGCTCAAAGAAACACTTACCAAAGTTAAGGGGTTTAAATCTCTTTTTTCCATTTGTGAACCACTACTCTTAGGAAAAAGTGTATAGGCATCAATAACATGAAAGCCTTCATTAAGGCACACATTAAATAGTAGACCATTGATTAGGGGCACTCACATTTGAAAGAGTCGTGCAATTATGTTTCACTATAAAATAAACAAAAAACAAGACCATCTTATATTATTAATTAATGCAACAAAGTATTATGACCAAAGTCCTCATTACAAGGAAAGGAAAGTTGTGCACGAGGAGAAAGCGTTGAATATGAGAAATTTTTAAAAAGTCATTGCAGAATTTCATGCATGAAGCTGTTCTGTATGTTTATTAAATTATTTGTTTAAAAAAAAACAAAAACAAAGTAGTACTATAATTTCAGAGACAAAATTGCAAGATCCGAGGCTTCCAAAGAAATGTTTGGAAGCCACTAATAAAGAGTCAAGAGTCAGCCCTTGATATCTGGTTTTTGTTATTGAAATTTTCAAACCTATGCTTTTCGTTTTACCCTCTTTGATTTTAGGGTTTCGACTTTATTTTATTTTGTCTATAGTACTATAGACTTGGAAGTTTGAATGGGAACAGAAACTTTTATAAAATAAGAAGATTAATTTTGTGCTGTTTTTCTTGATTTCATGACATAAAACACACATTACATCAAACAACATTGTGCTTTGCAATACGGCATCCTATGCTTTCAAATTTTCAAGCTTTTAGATACCAGCTAACAAAAGAAAGACTCATGAACTTAAAATACTACTCCCTCCGATCTTGTTTACTTATCAGTGTCATTCTAGAAAATCAACAAAAAATTAATTATTATTATTATTTTTTTTATCATTAACATTAACAGAATGAGTATTTGTTGGAGAGAAATTAGCGTAGTGAAAAATCAAAGCATAAATAAGGATAAATTGATCAATTAACTCTTAGTATTATAATATTCTTTAAAGGGTTTGTAAAAGGCTAATATGACAAGTAAATAGTACCAAATAAAGTAACAAAAAAGGTGAGTAGGTTGGATTTCTTTGTTTTTCTCAATTGAAACAAAAGATGGAAATAAAAGAAAATGAAACACTAGAAGGTTGTCAACGTTACTTCGAGAACAAGGAGAAGATACCTTTAAGTAAACCTCACAAAAAAAAAATCCTCAAAAACATTACATTACGTTTGAAGTTGATTTTTGTTTATCGTTGAGGTAAAATTAAACAAGTAAGAAATGCAAAATTGTTAGATTATCCAGTATCCTAGCTTTGATCTCCTGAAAATGTGAATTTTCCCACTGAATTCGAATGCTTTAGTATAAGAGTGGAGAAAAAAGTTAAAAATGTTTTCTGCAAGCTAATTTGCTCTCGTTCAAGCATAGATAACTCCACCTTATCAAAATCAAAAGTAAGAAAACTCACACTCGCGTTTACACTAAATTACATCAGTTAATCATGCATGTATGAATAATATAATATATTCCAAAAATATACATTAGGTAATCATAGTCAAGTGTCAAAAGTTTACGCAAAAGATATATATTATTATTTGTTTATTGGTTTGATGTAAACCTTGAGATTCGAGTATAACTAAATTTATTGATCGATGATGAACCAAAACAATTTTCAGAAGTGTGATATGTAGTTAATTATATGTATGACTGATACCCACACCACAACACAATATTTAACTGATTACATGAAGTAATTTGAGTCAAGACTTGGTAAAGTTTGCGGATAAATATTTTCATTAATTAGTGAAAATCCTAATATATACTATATTAGCAAACTTTCCATGCAGCGTACTACCTAGTTAGAATTGGTAAAGCCAAGGTGACCACTTTTTGAGCATTGTATTTAAAGTTGGCCACGTTTAAATTTAGATCCGATAGGGTTTCTGAATATTGATTTTGAATTTCTAAACATCAGACGTCATTTCGAGCTTGTATTCTACAAAATTGTCCAACTTCTAGTTATAAGGCCACCAAAGTGGCTATTTTTGTAAATCAGCTGGCCATGTTGGATCAGTACTGTGTGATTATAAGTTCATGGACTAACAAGAGAGCTTGGAGGGCTCGTTTGGAATAATAGGCTGAATGAGATGGGAGAGGCCCATATTCAGAATAGCCCATGAAGTTACCAAATCAAAAGGGCTTGGATTATAGGACTAGAATTATCACAGGCCTTATATTCAGAGGGAAGTGCACAAACCACCATTATTAGGGCTATTATGAATTAGCCACACTTATTTTGTCCCGAAAATTTAAACGTAAAATCTTAGTTTCAGGACAATGCAAGATATTTTTGTCCCAAAAAATGAACTGAAAAACTGAAATTCAAGACATATTGGCTAATTCCTAAATAGCAGCCCTTTAGAGTGGCTACCTTGTCACTAGTGCTATTCAAAACCGAACCGTAACCGATAACCGAACCGCAATATTGGCTTGTTGGTAACGGGTTATCGGATTAACGGTTGGTGAACGGATTGAAAGTTTATAACTAACGGCTTATCGCGTTTGGGAGCAGATTATTAAATTTTCATATCGGATAATTTGTGACGACCCGGCCGGTCGTCTCATGAGTACCATTACGTTTTCCCCATTTCTGCTTCTATTTGCTTTAATTATCGGTTTTATATGTGATCGGGTTGGTTGGCTCGGGTTCGGACAGGTTTTAGAAGGTTTGAGACACTTAGTCTCTTTTAAGAAGGCTTAAGTTGAAAAAGTCAACCGGATGTTAACTTATGTGTTAGAGGGCTCGGATGTGAGTTCCGATGGTTCGGATAGCTTCGGGAGATGATTTGGGACTTAGGAGTGTGATCGGAATGTGTTTTGGAGGTCCGGAGTAGATTTAGGCTTGAATTGGCGGAATTGAGTTTTTGGCGTTTTCCGGTTGATAGGTGAGATTTTGATACAGGGGTCGGAATGGAATTCCGGAAGTTGCAGTAGCTTCGTTATGTCGTTTGGGATGTGCGTGCAAAATTTCAGGTCATTTGGACGTGGTTTGCTTCAGTGTTAAAAAAAGCAGGCGCTTCCTCGCTTTAAGCGAGAAGCGAAGCGGAGCGGGAGGGGTGTCGCTACCAGTGTTAAAAGCGGCTCAGGTATGCATAAGCGACCGCTTCTCTCTAAAAAGCCAGAAGCGGTGAAGCGCCCAGAAGCGATCGAAGCGGACGATTTTTCAATTAAAAGACCCAAATCGCTGTTTCTGTTTTAGCACTTCTTCGATTTCTTTAGCAGCAAACTAGGGTACTTCAAACCAGCGATTTCTTCCTCACTTCAACCAGCGATTTGTTCAAGCAAACTAGGGTTCTTCTTCTTCAAGACTTCAAGACTTCAACAGTACAATAGCAACTTAGTTTCAACAGGTATGTTTTCCAGATTTATTTTCATTCTTCTTCTTCTTCTTCTTCTTCTTCTTCTTCTTCTTCTTCTTCTTCTTCTTCTTCTTCTTCTTCTTCTTCTTCTTCTTCTTCTTTCTAAACGTCCAAAAAGCGTCGAGATGATGGCGAATTTTTTTCAGAAAAATTCTGCCCAGTTTCTGCCGAGTTTTTGCCAGAGTTTCTGCCCAATTTCTACCCAATTATTTATTTTAATTTTTTTTAAATTCCGCTTCACTTAAAAAAGCGGGCGCTTCGCTTCTCGCTTCTCGCTTTTCGTGAAATGGGGGTTGTCGCTTTTCCTCGCTTCACGCTATTTTTAACACTGGTTTGGTTGGGTTTTTGATCAAAAGCGGAATGCGGAAGAATTTAGAACCTTAGGCTTGAATTCGATGAGTTTTGGTGACTTTGATGTTGTTTGAGGTGTTTTGAAGATTGGTACAAGTTTGAATAAGGTTATGGAATATGTTTGTGTTTTTGGTTGAGGTCCCGGGGGCCTCGGAGTAATTTTGGATGGTTGACGGGGAGTTGAAAGCTTGATGCAGCTGCAGTATTTTTGGTGCTTCTGGTATTTCCACACCTGCGGATAAGGGACCGCAGGTGCGGCGCCGCATATGCGAAATAGGGGCCGCAGAAGCGGCCAGAGGTACGTTTGTCAGGAAACTGCAGAAGCGGCTAGGAGGACCGCATCTGCGATGTTGCAGATGCGGGTGTGGAATCACAGATGCGGGAAAACGGGGAGCTTAAGTGATTTTCGCAGAAGCGGATCAAGAAACGCAAATGCGGTACCGCAGATGCGGTAAAATGACCGCAGGTGCGGAAATGTCTGGACAGAATGTATTAATTCCTCCTTTGAGATTTTCTGAGGGTTTCTTCACTTTTTAACTCGAATTTTGGAGCGTTGGGCGATTTTGAAGAGAGAAAATCATTGTTCTTCATTGAGGTAAGGATTTTTGGACCCTAAAACTCGATTATTTGTGATTAAGGAACAAAATATCAGTGTTTAATTCATGAAAATCAGTAGAAAAAAGTGGAGTTAGGGCTTGAGGTTATGAGACCTTCTAGGGATAATTTGAGGGGTCAAACGAACTCTGATTTTCAAATTCTTTATATGTACGAACTCGTGAGATGATGAAGAACATTTTGGTATAAAGTTTGTCCAGTTCCGGGACGTGGGCCCGGGGGACGGGTTTTGACTGATTTCGGGTTCTGTGCTTAAAATCGGTATTTTTCAATTGGAATTCATTCGTTTAGCATAATTTGATGATAAAAACTTGAACTTGGTAGATTTGGAGCACTCGGAAGCTGAGTCGAGAGGCAAGCGTGTTGCAGAGTAGCTTTTCGGGCTAGTTCGAGGTGAGTAATAATTTTAAATGCTGTCCTGAGAGTATGAAACCCCGGAAATTCACAGCGTTCGACTATGTTAAGGTGAGACACACGCTAGATGATGAGCGTGGGGCCGTTCACCTTTAGGGATTGTGACTTAGTCCATCCCGAATGACTATTTTACTGCGTATTTGACCATTAATTTTGATACTCCCTCCGTTCCAATTTATGTGAACCTGTTTGACTTGGGCACAGAGTTTAAGAAACAATGAAGACTTTTGGAATTTGTGGTCTTAAACAACTCAAAAAGGGGCCCAGAGTATTTGTGTGGTTGTAAAAGCTTCTCATTAAGGGTAGAATTATAAGTTTAAGCTAAATTGTTACCAAATTTAGAAAGGGGTCATTCTTTTTGGAACGGACCAAAAAGAAAATAGGTTCACATAAACTGGAACAGAGGGAGTATTATTAAATGTTCGGCTAAATGCCATGTGTGGGCTTCGTGCCAACTGTTTGAACCTTTAGGGAATTTTAAATGACATTTTTCCTCACTGTTGATTTCATATTGATGCTCAGTCATGCTATATTTTCACTATTTTCAAAACTCAGCTATGTTATTCCGTTTTAAACGCATTAAATAATATTTTAAAGATATTATGAGCTGAGCTTCATGTTTTACTGATGCCCAAAGGGCTTATGAGATTCTGACTGAGTAGAGGCCGAGGGCCTGTATTGTGAGGATACTTTTGGGTCGGGCTGCACGCCGCAGCAGTGATATACTGATTATGATACTGAGGCCGAGGGCCTGAGATTGCGCCACGAGGTGGCTTGAGATTGATATGAGGCCGAGAGCCTGTTTATGATGCCACGAGATGGCTTGATATTGCGCTTGGGCCGTAAGGGACCCCTCCCGGAGTCTGTACACCCCAGTGAGCGCGGGTACCTATTGTGATATGAGAAATAGCCCGAGGGGCTGGTATTGTTCTATGACATTGCCCGAGGGGCTGATTTTGCTGTTACTGTGCCCGAGGGCCATTTATTATGTGTTTCCCTTTTCTTGTTGCATTTTCATATATATAAATATTGTTTAACTATTAAAAGGTGTTATGAGATTTTCACTGCTTATTTATATTCACTGATTTTGTTAGGCCTCTTATAGCTTAATGTTGTTCCTTACGTGGTTTTATATTACTCAATCTTCATTTATTTTTATTACTCACTGAGTTGGAGTACTCACTTTACTCCCTGCACCCCTGTGTGCAGATTCGGGCGCTACAGGTCCTGCTCCTGAGGGTTGATAGTTCCAGCAGGTCTTCGGAGATTTACTAGGTAGCGGCTTGGCGATTCGTAGCCCAGTGCATTCTCCCTCTATCTTAGCTCTTTTTGATTCAGTTATGTAGTATTGGATTAAACTTCAGACTGTTAGTATTGTTTTAGATGCTCATGACTGGTGACACCCCGATGTCGGGCTATGTTGGTTTTTAATTCCGCAACTTATACTATTATTTTGGGATTATATTTCTATTAAAGACTTGGTATTTATTATTTTTAACTGCTTAAAGTGAATTGGAAGTGTGTCGGCTGGCCTTGTCTTCACGAGAGGCGCCATCACGACCGGGTTTGGATTTGGGGTCGTGATAAAATTATTATATTTACACCATTGAGTTTGCATCTTGATGCTGAATCCAATACTTTGAAGTCATTTATTGGGGAAGCTTATAATGTTGTTTTAAACTTTTGAGGTTGAAGAGGCAGTCTCCTCGAATTGCTTTTAATAAATCAAATTGGCAGTCTCCAATTGCTTTTTATGAATCATATCATCCCGTTTTGAGTCTCTTGCGAGGGGGACTAATAACCTTTGTCAATTGTCATTGTTTACATTTTATCTGTGAGCACGTGATTTTTACTCTATAGGGATTACTCCCTTAAAACCTAAGAAAATAAATTTTCCCATTATTTGTAATTTTATAGATTTTTCGTAGGATTTTTTGTTAATTGTTTGCATTTTTCTGTGCATGTTTATTTTATTAAATGAAAAATACAAAAATATCGTGTATTGCATTTAGGATTTGTCTCTACATTTTTAGGATTAATTAGTTAATTATTTGTCTTATTAAAAGTAAATCACAAAAAAGTGGTTCATTTTTGCATTTTTAGTTTTAACTTTGGAATAGTAGTTTTTCTTTTTTAATTTAGGATTAAAGAACATTTATAATTTTTAGAAAAGTGGGCAGTTTTGCAATTTAAATTAATTTAAGGTTTAATTTAGGTTTTTTGCATTAGATTTTAGTTAAAAGAAAATTGAAAAAAAAAGGAATTAGGAGAGGATTGTGTCAGTTGGGCCAAATTAAGCTGAAGCCCAAACCGCATTCACCCTCAAACCCGCCCAAGATCCATTCCAACCCAAGCCCAATCCCTAGCTCGGTCCAGACCCTCCCCATTAAACTAAACGACCCCGTTTTGGCCCCCCTCCCCCCATCTCAACCGTTGGATCAATGAGATCCAACGGACCGGAACTGGGTACCCAATCCATATAAGAATGTCCGAACCGGTCACCCCCCCATTTCATCTCTCAGTCTCTAACCTTCCAAACCCTAGAAGATCCGCCGCCCCAAATCCCCATCGTCTCCGGCCGGCGGTGCAACCCCAAACCGCCCCCAAATTAACACCATATAGTCCCCAAGCCTCCCCAACCCTTGGCAATTCCCTCAAACAAACTCTAGAATTCGTCGAATTTGGAATCTAGAGTTTGACCCAATTTCGGAGTTTGGAGTTTTGTTGGAGATTTCTGCTCATCGGGGCTCGAAACTTGCCTTGACAGAGCATTCTTGACTAAGGGTGTTCATTAGGGTGAGTTTCAAGCTTCGATGAAGTATCCCGAGCATGGCCATGTCATTCATCTCTGCTTCTTTTGCTAATACTATCCGATTTCTTTGGTTAGTCATTCATCTTTCTTTTCTTTTGTTATTATTTATTATGTTTTCGTCTCCTCTTGATTCTTTCTTTTTCTTTCTTTCTTTTCTTGTTCAAATCAATTTCTGCTTGCATGTTAGGTTTAGGGCATATCAGTTTATAGTTGGCTAATTTGGTAATGTTAGTTTAACAGTACAGTTAATCTCATTTCAATTTCTCTCTTTGCCTTTGCTCCTTCTCTTTCGTTGTTATTTCTTTGGAAAAGGGTCCAGAACTTTGTTGGTCTGGATTTCTTGAGAATTGTTTGTCTGGATTTGGAATTGGTTTGCTAGTGCAAAAAGCCCAAAGAGAATGCTGAGGGCTGTTGGTACAGAAGCCCAGAGGCATTTTGGGCATTTTTGTTCAAATGTCTCGCAGGGCTAAGGTAATTAGAAAGCTTGCAAAGGGTAGTTAGGGGATTTTGTTAGAAAGAATCTTGGCTAACTGCCTAGGAAGGTTCTAGGAAAGTGGGGAATATGCTAGTTTAGCAAACAGGTTTAAAATCTAGGGTCTGAATTGAAAAAGAGAGAATTGGGGAAGGGGTAATAGTAAAGGTTTAAGGTCAAGTCTGCTGCTCTAAAATCTGGCTATAAAAGGCTCATTTCATTCATTTTTTAAGAGAGGTTTTGAGATAAAAAAAAGGGAAAAACGGCTAGGTTTCTTCACTAATAAGTTGATACAGAAAATTCTCTTAGAATTTCTTTCCAAAGGTTGATTTCTTTTCATAATGAGCGCACACAACTCATAGAAGAAGGATCAAAAGCTTCATAGTTACAAGACTCAAAGCTATTTGGTTTTTTTTACTGTTTGATTGGTATTCCCTGGGATTTTCCTAAAAGTTTTGAGCCGTGGGACAGTTGTTGATATGACTGGAGTTTGCTGTTGTTATTTGTTGATTTCAGAAGATCTGCCTTCCTCATTCTTTCGTTTACTGCATCCAGGTACCCCTTTTAATCTTGAATGGCAAATGGAGCTCAAGTTGTGCTTTGTTTGGAAGATGTACTTGGTCTGAAATCAATGAAGTTGCTTTAGTTTTGTTTCATGTTTCTTTTAAACCATTTAGATTTCTCTTCATTTCTTCCCTTCTATCTCTTTCTTAGATGTAATAAATCTGCAGTGACAAATGTCTTAGTAGTTCATATTTTAAGTGTTAGATCTGTGTAAAAGATCAGGATAAGGCCATAGTATAATCAGCTCGTTTATCTATTATTCATTGAAATGGGGTGTTGACTAATATGTTGGCTTTGGGTTTGTTTGTCAAGCTTGAGGGATTAATTCTAGAATCCAGTTTGTGTATTTTTGAAGAAAAACTCCATGTGATTGCAAAAAATGATATCCAGATAGGTCATCTTAGAAGTCAAACATTGATGTGGTAGTTGAACATCTGAATTTGATGTGATTCATTACCTGTTTAAAGTCATTCGAATCATAAAAGTTCAAGATATTTGATTTTGTAGTATGCCATGATATGTTCCCTGCTCATGAATGGATTATCATTGAATTTTGTACCATGTGTATCACTAATTTTTCTATTGCGGTAACATTAGAGTTGGCATTCTATAGTTTTCCCTTCATTGCTATATTCAGCATTGTATCAACTACTGTTAATAAGGGTCTATGGAACAAATGATGTGTTGGGGAGTCCGTTCAGTAAATCGTATAGCTGGGCTTTGAAGTTGGCCCAGTTACGCCTTGATGCCTTTTGCTGTCTCCGTTTCAGTCTTGGGCCTCATCTTGAGCCCAGCTCCTCTCTTACGATTCCTGGTTATTTCTAGGCTTATCGCAAGCCTGGAATTTGCCCCAAACAGTTAATTTTTAAATATAATACCTCCATGTAGGTTTGCTTAGAGTAATTTTTAGATAGAATTTAATTTGGATAAAATCCAAGCATTTTTAGATGGCCTTAGTCAAGTACTATTTCTTAAAGAAAGAGTGGATTGAGGTGTGCCATCCACATTAAGTCACTCATGGCCCTCACTAATTTTATAACTTAGATATTAAAATGAACTTCGTAGTTTTCTTTAGGCGCGTTAATTATATAATTATCACGGTTTTTACTAAAATCCGGGGGTACATTTTATGTGACCCGCTTCTAATTTCCAACAAGGTTAAATAGGACGTGTCGTAAATTACGGGTGCATTTCATGTAGCGTGGTTTGCGATGTGTTTTAACTAACCTTGAAATAATTCCTTAAATAAACAAAAGCGGGTTTTAAAAATTAAAAATGCACATAGGTTTAAAAGTGTTCTAAAATCAGATAATTAGGCTAATAATAGTTGAGCGACCGTGCTAGAACCACGGAACCCGAGAATGCCTAACACCTTCTCCCGGGTTAACAGAATTCCTTACCCGAATTTCTGTGTTCGCGGACTATAAAACAGATTCAATCTTTCCTCGATTCGGGATTTGAACCAGTGACTTGGGATACCATAAATTATCCCAAGTGGCGACTCTGAATAAACAAAATCATCCCGTTTCGATTGTCACTTAAAATTGGAAAAAAAACCCTTATACTCCCTTCCGGGGGTAGTAAAAAGAAGGTGTGACATTATCTATATTTTATTATTTTGTTGTTGCCAATTATAAAGTATTTACATCTTATTGCAAAAGAACTTGGCAGTTTGCACAAGCAGCTGTGCTAGTTATTAGTCTGCTAGTTGCTTTTTAATTTTTTTTATATAAAGGTTTTGTTGTTTCATCTTTGTAAAAGCAGTTGTGCAACAGAATTTGAAGCTATCGGTGATTTTAATTTCATCGTTGGAAGCTAGACTACATGTTGTGATTTTACTTTTTGTAGTCTCTTAAATTTAACCAATACACCGCCCGATAACCGCCCGATAATTACTAATCCGGTACAGAACCGACCGATATCTTATTGGTTGGCTAACCGATTAGTATATTTAAAAGCCAATAATCGATACGCCGAACCGTTAAGCATAATTATCCGCCGATAAGCAGCCCTACTTGTCACGACCCCAAATCCCAGCCACGGGGTCGTGATTGCGCCTAACGTCCACTTTCTAGGCAAGCCAACATTAGTTAACCATTTTAATAATTAAACAGTTCAAAACAGAATAATAACAATTATTAACGAAGATTAAAGCTGAAATATATGAAATAAACCCTTAACATAACACGGTCTAACACAAATCCCAGAAGTCTGGTGTCACCAGTACATGAGCAACAAGAAGTCTACAAGTATAGTTTGAAATAAATACAATTGTCCGAATGAGATAAATAGTAAATATAGGAAATAGAAGGACTTTAGGGTCTGCGAATACCACCAGCTCTACCTCAAGTCTCCGAAGCAACTATGATCCGAGCACACGCACCTCTAAGCATCACTGGGACCAATACCAGTCTCTGCACAAGAAGTGCAGAAGCGTAGTATGAGTACAACCGACCTAATATACTCCATAAGTGTAGAGCCTAACCTCGACGAGGTAATGACGAGGCTATATCAAGATACCTATGTAAAAACCCCGTGCATATATATATATATATAAAGCAGCAAAATAATAAGTAGAACGACAAAATATTAACTGAGAGGGAACATGTGAAAGGGAAGATATCATAAAATGGCAGGTATGAATCACAAATTAACACCTTACGAAATAAGCAACAATATAACCAAGTAAATCACAAATCCGAGAATCAAATGAGGTAATGAAATAAAGATGGCACAGCATCACCCTTCGTGCTTTTACTCTCGTCCTTGCCATGTGATATTATAAATAAAAAGGCACGACATCACCTTTCGTGCTTTATTCACGGGCACGGCGTCACCCTTCGTGCTTTTACTCTTTTGATCTCTCAAAATATGATAATGAATGCAAATAAGGCACGGGAACACCCTTCGTGTTTTTCACTCTTCCTCACCAGTCAACAATACAAATCCAAATAATAAATGCAAAGGGAGAAACAATTTCACTTCAATTATAGAGCCATGATAACAGACTTAACTTCCAAATTCCAAAATTCCCAACATCTTCAAAATAAACATTAAATATAAGGCTAATAATTAAAAGTAATAATCTAACCTAAGTATGGAGAACAAAGTCAAATAAACAACTTAGAATAAGAAAATAATTCCCACCCGCACGCATTGGACCAATGACAACGCATATGAACTCGTCACCTCACATATACGTCATTCCCGCACATAATTCATGTAGCAAATAAACCAACAAGTCCTAATCCCTCAAGTCAATGTTAACCATGACACTTACCCCACTCTGCAAGCAAAACAATCAGTCAACCACGGCTTTGCCTTTTGAACAAGCCTCCAAACCAACCAAATCTAGCAAATTATCGATCAAACGGTTCAAAATAAGCTTTAGAAACTACCCATTAATGAAAAAGGTTCAATTTTGATCATTTTTAAATAGTCAACAATAGTCAACCCCGAGCCCACTTGGTTAAAACCCGATGTTCGGACCAAAATCTGATTACCCGTTCACCCCTGAGCCTGGTTATGTGATTTGTTTCGAAATCCTACCTCAATTTGAGGTCTAAATCTCAATTTTACAAAATCCCCAATTTCTACCCAAATCCCTAATTTCTACCATGAAAATCCTAGATTTGATGATAAAGACACATGAAAAGTAAAGGGTATTGAAAAGAAATGGATTAAAGTTGTTTACCAATGATTTTGGGAAGAAAATCCTCTTGAAAAATCGCCACTAGAATATTTAGGGTTGAGAAATGCTGTAAAATGAGCCAAGTTCCAATTTTTTCCTCTTTTACCCATCTGTAGGTGTCGCATTTGCGAAGAAATGTTCACAAATGTGATGCCCGCAAATGCGAGACAAAGGTCGCAAATGCAAACCCTATCTCAGAAGCATCGCAAATGCGACATTTAGATCGCAAATGCGTAAACCCCACCTTCACAAATGCTGCAAGATTCTTCGAAAATGCGAAGATTACCCCTCGGAGCACCAAGTCACAAATGCGACTCTAAGATCGCAAATTCGACCTCTAATTATTCGCAAATGTGAACTTATTCCTTGCAATTGCGAGATCACCCAGCCCAGGCCCCTACTCACAAATGCGATCTCTTGATCGCAAAAGAGAGGCACGCATTTGCAAGCCAAATCTCGCAAATGAGAGATCTGCAGACTACACCAGCAACAAAAATGCACTAGCTATTCAAACTTCAACCAAACTTATCCAAAACGCGTCCAAAACTCACTCGAGCCTCTCGGGCTCCAAACCAAATATGCACACAAGTATAATAACATCATATGAACTCGCTTGTGCGATCAAATCACCCAAATAACATCTAAAACTATAAATTGAACAGCAAAACAGATGAAATTTCAAAGGAAAAACTCAAGAACAACTAGAATCACAACTAAGCATCCGAATCATACCAAACCAACTCAGCTTGACACCAAATTTTACGGACAAGTTTCAAATAACAAAATGGACCTATACCAAGTCCTGAAACCCAAATCCGAATCTTGTAGTTATAAAGTCAACCTATGGTCAAACTTAAGAAATATTTGAACCTTCAAGTTACTAGCTTTCGACAATACAAGTCAAATCAAGTTAGGGACTTCCAAATTCAATTTTGGGCATATGCCCAAGTCCAAAATCATGATACTGACCTACCGAAATCGTCAAAATACCGATCCGGGGTCGTTCTCACAAAATGTTGACCGTAGCCAACCTAAGTTATTTTTAAAGTCAAAATCATGTTTTCTTCAAACTTTCACATAAATATTTCCGGAAAAAGACACGGACTGCGCACGCAAATGGAGAAATATCAAATGGAGCTTATAGAGGTCTCGAAACACAGAAATAAGGGTTAGAATTCAAAATGACCTACCGAGTCGTCACATACCTGGTGTCTTTTTCCCATATTTTCACGGCATATGTAGTTACGTGACTCTTTTATTTTCGGGATTTTGGTGCGGCGTGATAACATACTCGCCGAATTAGCAGAAAAAATTCCAGTTATCGATATCGGCACCATGTAGCCAATAAATGTATACGCAATAATATGTGTATATCAAAGCGTATATCGTAACTTTATTTTCCTTATTTGTGTATATCAACATGTATATTAAAATTTATTTTCCTTCTTATATCTAAAATATGAAATTATAAATATAATCTTTTAAATTTTATTATTTTCTCTATATTAATGTATATCACAACAAAAATATTTATATTGTTTGTATATGGTAGTGTATAAGTGTGTACCAAAATGTATATCACGAGATTCTTTTCCTTCTTTGTGTATATCAAAATATACGTCAATAATTTAAATTCCTTATTTGCCGATTTTTATTATATGTTGTTATCTCTATCACAAGTTTATCTTCCTTTGTGTATATCAAGATATATATCAACAATTTATTTTTATTATATGTGTATCAAAATATATATGAAAATCTTCTTCGTGTATATCAGTGCATAACACATAATTTTTTGTATATATAAATAAATATATATGTTAGAGATACATTGATATATAATATGAGAATTAAACTATTTTTTAATCGGAAAAAAGAGGGAAAAAAAGAATGAAGTTTTGGACAATGCCAATTTTCGGGGGAAAAAGTATATCGTAAAACCTAATAGTATGCTGTGCTAAATTTATGAAATGCTAAAAAAAAAAAAATTGGCACTGTAATACCCTATTCTAGTAGGCGAAACCTAAAGTAGGAAAGCAAACCTCCATCCAGAATTTAATGTTGCACTAGCGTGTGAATTGTTAGTAAACTGACAATGAAGTATGTTTTGTTAGAAAAATTAGAGAAATGAGAAAAGGAGAACAATGTGAAATTTGAATTCCGTTGTTTTGAAATTATTTAAGGCTGTGCCTTCATTTGCTACATTTTATAAGTGAAAATAAAATGAGACTATCATACTCCGATCTTCACTTTTTGTCACGACCTGAAAATTCTACCTTAGGGATCGTGATGACACCTAGTCCTACGACTAGATGAACCTATCACATGACAACCTCATACATGATATAACAATTTATTATTAAATAAAATTGAGAAAAATGGTCCAAAACATAGCCAATATTAGAATATAACTTTCACAAGCCCAAAATCCTGTAATACAAAGTCATAAGCTCCACGGAGAGTGAGTACACAAGATATTCCAAAATAAAATATTATTTTGGATCGCAATTTGAACAACAGCATAAATGAAGTAAGATGGTGACTCCGAGGCCTGCAAACGGAACGGCGGGTGTACCTTTAAGTCTCAAATTGCACAGGCACAACTCTCAAAACCAACAAAATCTGAAGTACCTGGATATGCACAAAATGTACAGAAGCGTAGTATGGGCGCTATCACACCTCCTTTTTTCGGGAAAGGAGTTTTTTCACTTTAAGTGACGTTATTGAAAACAGATTATTTATCTTACACTGTATTTGGATTATTGTTCCCTATCGTTTTATAATGTATTGTATTGTATTGTACTGTACTGTATTGTATCGCTTTGATGGATACAACGTTTGGATAGACTGTATCATTTGCTGTTATTAAATAACATCTTTATTGTTTGGTTTGACTGTACTGTACTGTATTGTACTGCTAAGTTTACTAAAATACCCTCAATTATCTTAAACAAGATATAAATATAGAAAAAACAAATGTAAGAACATACTAAAACATGTATTCATGTGAATAACATTCTCCATTTTGTTTTCACATCCAAAACCATTACTTTTTTTAGTTCAAGGATGTTGATGCAATATCACTCCTAATATTATTAAAAGACAGAAAATATTTGATAGTATAAAATTACAAAGAGCTCTAATATAATCTAAACAACAACATTTCATTGTCCGTGTCTTGAAAGTGACAAGCTGAAGCTCACAGAACTACTTCCAAGGAGTTCAGCAAAAATGCAACCAACAGACCATACATCAATGGAAGTTCCATAGTTGTCACAGCAGAGCAGGAGCTCTGGTGCCCTATACCAGCGCGTAACAACATACTCAGTTATGAACTGGCCCTTGCCATTGCTTGTACGTGCAAGACCAAAGTCACAAATTTTTAAATCACAGTAAGCATTGATAAGTAGGTTCCCAGGCTTCAAGTCACGATGAAGAATGTTTGCAGAATGGAGATACTTCACACCTCGAAGCAACTGGAATAGGAAATACTAGCAATAGGTAAACCTTTAGATGAACTCAATCCACATAATTCAACAGATAGAAAAGTAACTCCATGAAAATCTGAAAATGAGGAAAAAATAAAGAAAAAGATGATATTGTTCCATATCTCAAAGAAATTAAATAATTCCAAACTGAAAATTCACATGAAGTGGAATAATGCGAACTCCATTTCTAACTCAGTTATCCACAGTCAATCTCTCTTGATTGCCCCATCAAAACAGAGTAGACAACGGACCTTGATTTCCTGACATTTAATGTGGTAAATAATCCATAACTTAAAGTGCATAATATAATAAAAATTTCTAGCAACATGACATATAAAATTCATATCGATCTAGTCAAAGTCTAAAAAATCCTCAATAGCTAAAGCACAAAAAATATTTAGTCTAACTCAATTGCCAGGTGACGACATCAAGGGCAGTAAAAGAAATTTGCGGTCTTCCAATGGACACCCAATCAGTGTGCGGCACAAGTCTGCATGCTTGCAAAGAAATATATAAGCTTTCATGTGCATACTAGGCTCTAAATCCAACACTTGTACCATTTGCCATATCTCACTCTCAGGAATAGGTGGCATAGTTGAAAGGCGTTTAATTGCATTAGCGAAATTATTCATCCCACCTCTCAACATATCAGCCATGCCTTCAAGATGATCATGTTTAGATTTTTTATTCCTGCTAGAAGTCGGTACCTCTGAATATGCATTAGATTTACGTGCTTCCTGAGTTGATTGATATTGTTCATGTTGTCCATGTTCCTCGATATTCTCCAAAGAGGCAGCATTCATGGAAATTAGTTCATCTACCTCATCAATAGTCAATGAACTATCACTTGATTTTCTCAAATTATTACGAGCACCCCTTTTTACCATATCTGCTCCAGTCTCGGCTTGCTTTCCAGTAGCTCTATTGTCACGCCTCGAACCTGGGCCTGGACGTAACACGGCACTCGGTGCCTGACTACATGTGACCGAGCGAACCAACTGGCTGGCTGAATCAACATGTGGTATCATAACATACTGAATGCGGAAGATAAACTAACACATGCTGATATACTGAAAGTCTGGATGATATAAATCAAAGTGCGGAAATACTAATACAATTATGAAACATATTTGTAGCCAACATAGCTTAATATGGAAAGCCTGTGACTCTGTCTAACTGTTACTCTAGTCTATGAAGCCTCTAATGAAATACTGAAAACACTGATTGTCTGAAAATACTGAAGACTGTAAGGTAATGATAATGCCCCGAAAGAACTGGGGATCACCAAACAGCTGGTACGAGAATCCTAGCGCTCTGAATCATCAACCTGTAAATCATTACCTGCATTGTGAGATGCAGGCCCCGGGCAAAAGGGACGTCAGTACATTTGAATTGTACTGGTATGTAAAGCAACTGAAAGAAAGAATTATAAATGTTGAAACTGAAACTAAGCTGATAACTGAAATGATAACTATTGAAACTGAAACTGAAGTGAGAACTGGTAACTGAACTGATAACTGAAAAGATAACTGATAACTGATAACTGAACTGATAACTGAAAAGATAACTGATAATTGATAACTGAACTGAATAAAGGAAGTAAGGATATGAATACTCCCTCTTCTGAATGATGAACAACCTGTTTATCTGAATAAGCTACGGCCTCGGGCCCAATATATATGTGCACAAGCTACGGCCTCATGCCCAAGTATACGTATACATAACTACGGCCTCAGGCCCAAAAATGCATAAAGCATAAACTACGGCCTCAGGCCCAAACATGCATAAAGCATAAACTACGGCCTCAGGCCCAAGTATGCATAAAGCATATAAACTACGGCCTCAGGCCCAAATACAGGTGTTCAACATTCAGGAATTTAAAACCTGAAACTGAGAATCATACTGCAATACATGATAGTGAAATACTGAATCACATTGAGTTACATGATACTGGAATACTGGATCATACTGGGTTACATAATACTGACATACTGAATGGGACTAGACTGAGACATGTATTCTTGAACTGATTATGAATACTGAAATTTTAACTGTATATGGCATACTGAGTAATCTATACTAAGACTCGGGGGCATCAAACCCAAGTCTATATTGAATATGAACTGAGCTCACAACGTTCAGAATGAAAGTCATGGGCGAGTTATGAAGCTAGAGAATAGAAGTTCTACAACTATTCAAGGAACTAGGCTTAACTATATTTCTGAGGCAATTGGTAACGTCGTAAAAGAAACGTAGTGTAGGGAGAATCATTAAAATTCCCAAACATAGAGAGTTAGCCTCACATACCTTAACTTCCTACTCTTGAGCGTAATAAAACATTCGCCAACCCTTTCAACTTTAATCTATATCAATACAAGTCAAAGGGATTCCATATTAGCATAAATTCTCATGTTTTAGTCACTTAGGGATTCCATATTAGCATAAATTCTCATGTTTTAGTCACTTAAATATTTTCTCAAACACTTGGTGACATAAAGCTTCATGGTCCTTATTAATGGTGTTTCTACACCCAACAAGCCATTTTCTTGATCCTAGATAAATTCTAAAGTCTCAAACGGTTATAATAAATGTCATTCTTCTTCACCCATAAGATAAACAACACCTTTAACCAATAATCCACAACCAACAAGCCAAACCTATAATTGTTCATGCTTTTCTATCAAACCCATCAACTCATATCTCATGAACTATGGTTTAAAATCATTAAACCAATGCTATAATCAATTAGAGGTTGAAGACATTACCTTTTTGAAGTTCAAACCCTTGAATTTCGAGTTCTAGGCTTCCTTCTCTCAACAATGATGTCCCAATCGAATATCTAATGATATGGAGGGTTTACCCATGTTAATAAGATGTTGAAAAATTGAAATTAACTTAGAATCACCATTAAAACTTACCTTGGGTGGTGGAAGGACCCTTAAGGAGTTAGGTTTTTTAGAGTTCTCCTTTATAGAGCAAGTTTTTATGTTTTGGGGATGTGGGGAACGAAGTAGAACCTCAAAATAACCACCCCACTAGCGCTCCCACGCACCTGGAGGCCCAACTCGTGCTACTGGCCGCGCTAAATGGCCAGAACGAAACCCATTAGCGCGGGCGCGCTAGTGGGCGCGCATATGGCGTAGTGTTCTGTAAAACGCGCATAACATTTTGCACAGATATCCATTCAGGCTCTATAATATATCGTTGGACAGCTATTTCAAAGGCCTACAACTTTCATGCTTTGAGTTTTCTCAAATGCCTTACACATTTTCAATAAACACTGATGGAATACAGACCTTCTGCAAACTTAGTCGATTTTGTCAAATCTTATGCACCTCACTTTCCATCTTGATTTTGAAACAACTATTTTCACCCATAATCATCTTGATGGGACTTCACATGATCAAAATATATCCTTACTACTCCTTTAACTCATTCATACCTAAGCCGAATTTGCGGGGTGTTACATTATCTCCCCCTTGGGATCATTCGTCCTCGAATGATTGTCTTGACTGTAACTTCTGCTAACTCCGGACCTTAAATGAGTCTGGTGCAAACATGAACTTTAATTAACACTTGTATGCTAAACTGAATGAATACATAATTACTGAACTGAATGACTACTGCATTGACTGAATATTGGTCTGCCATGGATACGTGAATACTGAACTAACATAGATACATGAATATTGAACTGGCACGAATATTTGAGTATTCTGAGTACTAAGCTGGAATGAATGTCTAAGTATTGGACTAACATGAGCAGCTGAGTATTGAGCTGACATGAGTATCTGAGTACTGAACTAACATGAATATCTGAGTACTGAACTGACATGAGTATCTGAGTACTGAACTGACATGAATATCTGAGTACTGAACTGACATGAGTATCTGAGTACTGGAAACTTGAATGTGATAACATGACACGTGAAATACTGGTTGTACCACCACTAATTCTGGTGGCAACTCCAACTCATAAGCTAATTGACCGATCCTTCGCAAGATTCTATATGGCCCAATATAGTAGGGACTATGCTTTCCCTTCTTCCCAAATGCTCTGAGTTTTCTTCAAACGCTCTTGAATCAACTTAACTTTCTCTATAGTCTGATAGACCAAATCGGGTCCTAACAACTCCACTTCTCCAACTTCGAACCAACCAATTGGTGATCTACACCTTCACCCATACATAGCTTCGTACGGTGCCATCTTGATACTAGAATGGTAGGTTATTATTAGCAAGGTCAATGAGAGGTATGTGATAAAACACTAGGCTTTCTGCTGCTCGACTTTCACTTGCTGATAATTCGGACACTTGGACACAAAGTATGCAACGTTCTTTTTCATGTTGCTCCACCAATTAATATCCTTAGTACCATGATACATCTTTGGGGAACCTGGATGGAAAGAATACCTAGAATTATGGGCTTCTANCTCTTAACATCAAGGACATATCCTCAACTGTTTAAATAAAATGCTCTGCCTGGCCATAAAGTTTACGACGTTCTTTTTCATGTCGTACAACCAATTAATATCCTTAATACCATGATACATCTTTGGGGAACCTGGATGGAAAGAATACCTCGAATTATGGGCTTCTAACATGATCTTCCCTCTTTAAGTCCATCTATGTCTGGAATCTGTCTTGGTACGTCAAAGTACCATCATCTCCCCTTATTCAAAAGCCATCGTTTTATACTTGTGAATCTCCTCTTTCAACTGCAACACGTATGGATCATCAAATTGTTTCTCCTTCTCTTCAACTACTAATGGGGAACACGTCCTGTTCTAGACAACAACGCCGTCATCTTCGGAGTCCGAAGTCGAACTCCTATCTTGGTTGGTGAACTTCTTTCACCAGAGTTCTGTTATCTACCTCAATCATGAGTTATACTTCTCACACTTTATCTTCTTAAGCACTTCCTGAAAACACTTATAGCATTATTGTGACCTAAGTCTTTGACATGTACTCTAAATTTTAGAGTCCCGTGCAATGGCACTACCCTCATAACACACAAATAGGCATGATTTTACAGCTTTTCTGTGATCACTTTATCATCAATAACTAAGCTCGGTGATCATTCTAATCACCTTGTGTTTCTTACACATGCTAGACATAATCCTTGTTGTAATTACACAATTTTTCCTCATTACCGAACTGATTTTCTTTTTCATATCCCATGCTAACTATTCGAGTTTCAAATCTCTAACTGGACTTACTGAAAATTTTCACATTACCCCTTAGACCAAAGGTCTTATACTTGTGGATCCTTCTCTTTTTGTTGGGATCCAAATAACTTTCCTTATTTTCTGCAATTCTTTGCACTCTACGTCAATGACGACTCATCTTCCTACTAACTTCTGAGAAATCCTTCTTACTAGAAAAAAACTAAATTATTCACTTAACGGAAAGCTAATGTATTCACAACTATCATACACAATCTTAATAATTTAACTCTGCTTACACTGTCAATCTTGGAGAAATCCCTTTTCAATTACTCTTAAAGGCTATCCTTCTGTAGTTTGCTCTCTTACTGCTAGCTAATTTTTTTCCACTATCGCTGTACCTCGGGTTTAACTTAAGCTCTTTGGGTTACTAACACACGATCGGTATTTCAAACTGTCATCCACTCACTATAGTTAACCTGGCTAAGTGCATCAAATTGTACCTCTACTAGCTCTGCTGAAATTGCTAATTTGTTGTATCTACTCAAAACTTACTTAATAATCCTTTTACTAACCACCTGCTAGCATCATATTTTCTTCTCCTGTTTTGAATAACTAAAGTGAAGCATAAGGTTACTCCTAACTTCCCTCGTCATCCGACCATATTCTTTTGCCGCACACTATTATTCTTTTTGAACTATGTACATGGATCACAATTAGGGAAATTTCATCTGTCTTAAACAAAATTAGAATATCTAACCCTGAACGTTCTATAAAATACTCAATCATATCATACTATAAATATCCGCGGTAATCATTTGGTCACATAACCTAAGGGGGAACTGCCATATCTCTTATCTAACATCAATAACTACTTCTTATAGTAGCTTGCTAACGTGGTACTTCTAGTTCTGATTTGAATAAATCTACACAACTTAAAATCATTCCCTGAAATTCAATATTGGCTGCTCTTTGTTCTCATTGCATACATCATATCTTCTAGTCTTTTGCATGAGTTGTACGAAATCACATCATTGGTAATAACAAACGTTTCTGACTCCTAGGTATTTTACCCTTAGGCTCTTTTCTGTCCAAACTATAGTCACCAATGTTAGGGTCTGTGTGACGACCCAATGGGGTCATCACTTATTTATTACCCATTCTGTACATCCGAGGCCTTAAAAACCTCCTCACGGGTTGCCTCGATTTGCGTGCGTAGTCCAGATGCATAGCCGGAAGGCTTAAATATGAATTCTATGAGAAAAATGCTAGATTTTGATATTAAATTGAATAAATTTGACTTCGGTCAATATTTTTGGTAAACGGACCCGGACTCGTGATTTGATGGTCCCGGAGGGTCCGTAAGAAAATATGGGACTTGAGCGTATGCTCGGAATCGAATTCCGAGGTCCCGAGTCCGAGAAATGAATTTTTGTGTGAAATTGTTTTCTGGAAATAATTAAGGAAATTGGAAATGAAATTTGATCAAAAGACTGTGGTACCGGGCCCGTATTGTGGTTCCGGCGTCCGGTACAAGTCTTATATATGATTTAGGCACTTTCTGTAAAGTTTGGTTGAGAACGGACGTTGTTTGACGTGTTTCGGACCCGAAATGGGAATTTTATGTCTTATGAAAGATTTGAGAAGGAATCATGAGCTTTGAGGCTTGATTCGATGTATATGATATTATTTTGGCGATCTAATCGCACGGATGAGTTCGTAGGGTGTATTTGAGGTTGTGTGTATGTTTGGTTTGGGGCCCCGAGGGCTCAGGTGAGTTTCGAGTAGGTTCTGGGAGGTCTTAGACTTAAAAACACCAGGTATTGCAGGTCAGGAAAAAAATTGCAGGCTCCAGCTCGGCCGCGGTCGTCCTTGCGCGGTCCGCGGGGCCAACTTCAGAGAGCCAGCAGTCTTCATTTTCACCAGCGCGGCCGCAGTCCTTTTTGCGCGGTCCGCGCTGGGGCTTCAGAGGGTATAAAAACACGGGATTTTCAGTTATTTTCTCACTTTTCAAAAACCCAAAACATAAGAGGCGATTTCCTAAGCAATTCTTTTTTTTCAAAACGATTGGTAAGTGATTTCTGACTCATTTTCTTCACTCCTTAACACCTTTTAACATCATTTCAATGTCAAATCGAAGATTTTAATGGGGAAATTTGGGTATATTGGGTAGGACCTAGGGTTTTGCTAAAATTGGGGGTTGGACCTCAATTTGAGGTCCAATTTCAAAACTAATCACATATTTGGATTCGTGGGGGAATGGGTAACCGGATTTTAGTTCGAACTTCGGGTTTGGACCACGTTGGCCCGAGGGGCGTTTTGGTCATTTTATCTAAATTTGCGTCTTAGCTTCAAATTGAATAGTAAAATCAGTTGCTTGAGATGTTATTTACGAGATGTAATTGAAATGAATAGATTTAGGCCATTTGGAGTCGGATACTCGTGGCAAAGGCGTGGTTTCTAGTTGATATTGAGCCGGTTCGAGGTAAGTGGCTTGTCTAACCTTGTGTGGGGGAACCTTTCCCCTTAGGATTTGTTATTTGGTAGTTGAGTGCCTTGTACATGAGGTGACAAGCGCGTACTTGAGCCAATTGTTGAAAACCCGGTTTACTTAAGATATTGAGACTGAGCTTCCTTCATATTTGCCTTACTTTACTTGCAATTACCACCTGTGTTCGGTTAGAAAAGCATGTTAGTTGATTCAATTTGCCTAATTGTTAAGTTGCCTTGACTGTACTACGTGAAGCATGCTAGGCTAGTACTACCTGTTGCTTGTCTTCGTACTTCATTTCTGAGTATCTTCTGGTTGTGGTTGCGCATTTACATTGGGACTACGGATGTGGGATTCCGGTAGCTCCCCCCCTTTGTTTGTTTACTTTGGGACTACGGGTTCAATTCCCGGTAGATCCCCCTGCCCGTTACTTTGGGAGTACGGGTTCGATTCCCAGTAGATCCCCCTGCACCTTTACTTTGGGACTGCGGGTTAGATTCCCGATAGATACCCCTGCACATGAGATGGACTACGGGACGGTATCCCGGCTGCACATGAGATGGACTACGGGACGGTATCCCGGGAGATCCACTGGACAGTTGAGAAAAGGGCTACAGGACGGTATCCTGGGAGATCCTCATTGTTATCATTTGTATTGAGTTGTACATATTCCGTGTTTACTCTGTTTTCCTTGTGCAGTTGTTATTGCATTACTTGACCTGTCTTATCTCACTGCTGTACTCATTATTACTGTCAGTTCTTTATCTTGTACATTTGTTATTATATTTTATCTCAGTAGGGCCCTGACCTTCCTCGTCACTACCCAACTGAGGTTAGGCTTGGCACTTACTGAGTACCGCTGTGGTGTACTCATGCCTCTTCTGCACATGTTTTTAATGTGCAGACCCAGGTACTTCGTCCCAGGCGCACTACCCTTGAGGTCAGGAGAGCTACGGAGACTTTGAGGTATTTCTGCAGTGTCCGCAGGCCAAGGAGTCTCCCTCTTTACTCTATCTGTAGCACTTAGCATTTCTTAGCACTTTTGTTTAGACGAATTCTGGAGATTAGAGCTGTATGTTATTTCCAATAGCTTGTGTTCCCGTGAGTTTCCGGGTTTTGGGGTATTGTAGTAGTATGCCGTGTGGCAGATATATACAGGTTTTCTTTAGTTGTTCAGCTTTAATTGATTATTCTCGCAAGTTATGTTGTTGTTCCGCACTGTTAGGCTTACCTAGTTGTAGGAACTAGGTGCCATCACGACATGTTCATGGAGGGTGAACTGGGGTCGTGACAAGTTGGTATCAGAGCTCTAGGTTCATAGGAGTCACGGGACACAGGACGGTTTATTAGAGTCTCGCTGATCGGTATGGAGACGTCTGTAGTTATCTACGAGAGGCAATGTAACTGTTTAGGAAAATCTTCATTCCATTTGAATTCCTTGTCGTGCGATATTCTTGGACATCAATTCTAAACTTCTGACTTCTATTCTCTCACAGATGGTGAGGACACGTGCTACTCGAGATGGTCAGGCACCCGCACCCCCTACTGCAGCCGTCAGAGGCCGGGGCCGGGGGAGAGGTCAAGGACGCGCACGTGGTGCAGCCAGAGCATCTGCGCGAGCTGCCGTCGAGGTACCACCAGCAGATCCAGCCGGAGCCCAGGCACCTGGCACACCTACTACTGCCATTACTGCTCCAGCTCTCCAGGAGACTTTGGCTCAGTTCATGAGCATGTACACCACCTTGGCTCAGGTAGGGTTGCTTCCCCTTGCTGCAGCCACATCCCAGGCCGGGGGAGGAGCACAGACTCCCGCCGTCTGCACTCCCGAGCAGCGAGTGCAGGTTGAGCAGGCTCCCGAGTTTATTCCCGCACCGCCTGCAGTGCCAGTTCAGCCTGAGGATGGGTCAGCTGCTTCAGAGGACGAGCAGCGGAGACTTGAGAGGTTCAAGAAGTATGATCCCCCAGTGTTCAGTGGATTAGCATCAGGCGATGCCTTGGGATTTCTAGAGGAGTGTCATCGTATTCTTTGCACTATGGGCATAGTGGAGTCCAGCGGGGTCTCTTTCACTGCTTTTCAGCTTCGGGGAGCCGCCTATGATTGGTGGCACACTTATGAGATAGACAGTCCAGTCGACGCTGCTTCACTGACTTGGACCTAGTTCCCGGATATGTTCATGAGAGAGTTTGTCCCCCAGAGTCTCAGGGATGCATGGCACGCAGAGTTTGAGCATTTGCGCCAGGGTGCTATGACCGTTTCGGAGTATGCCATTCGCTATACCAGGTTGGCCAGGCATGCACCGGCCTTGGTTGCTACAGTTCGGGAGAGAGTTCGCAGGTTCATTGAGGGCCTTATCCCACCCATCAGGTCTAGCATGGCTCGAGAGTTGGAGATGAACATTCCTTATCAGCAGGTAGTGAGCATTGCTAGGAGGATTGAGGGTATGCTCGCCAGGGAGCGAGGGGAGAGGGAGGCCAAGAGGTCTCGAGAGTCGGGTCACTACTCTGGTGCCCGTACCCCAGCAGCAGGTCGTTATGGCAGAGGTTATGCGGGTCGCCCTGTACATTCAACTCTTCCAGCAGCCGGCAGTGCTCCAGCTCTGCCTACACCTCAGGAGCCTTACTATGCACCTCCAGTTTCTAGCGCGCCTCCTGCGCGGGGTGCTTCCAGAGGCCAGTCCAGCAGACCTGGCCCTAGCCAGTCACAGCCACCGCGTCCTCCCAGAGCTTGTTTCGAGTGTGGTGATACACGCCACATGGTTAGGGACTGCCCCAGACTTGGTAGGGGTGCATCTTCACAGACTGCTCAGCCACAGCGTGCTCCTCAGAGTTCTCAGGCCATGGTCACAGCTCCAGCTGCTACCCCACCTGCCCAGCCGGCTAGGGGCGGAGGTCGGGGAGATAGAGGTCGCCCTCGAGAGAGGGGCCGGGCCAGATATTATGCTATTCCTGCTCGTACCGAGGTTGTTGCCTCCGACTCCGTCATTACAGGTATTATACTGGTTTGTCACAGAGAGGCATCGGTTCTATTCGATCCGGGCTCTACTTATTCTTATGTGTCTTCTTACTTTGCTCCGCATTTGGGTGTGCCTCGGGATTCTTTGAGTGCCCCCGTTTATGTTTCTACTCCTGTGGGGGATTCTCTTGTTGTGGACCACATTTATCGGTCATGTTTGGTTACTATTCGTGGTTTTGAGACTAGATCGGATTTATTGTTACTCGGTATGGTGGATTTTGACATTATTTTGGGCATGGACTGGTTGTCGCCCCATTTTGCTATTCTTGATTGTCACGCCAAGACCGTGACGCTGGCTATGCCAGGTATTCCGCGTATTGAGTGGAGTGGTACTTTAGATCACACTCCCAGTAGAGTTATCTCTTTCCTTAAAGCTCAGCGTATGGTTGAGAAGGGGTGTGCCGCGTATTTAGCTTATGTGAGAGATGTCAGTGTTGATACCCCTTCTGTTGATTCAGTTCCAGTGGTACGGGATTATCCCGATGTGTTTCCAGCTGATCTTCTGGGCATGCCGCCCGATAGAGACATTGATTTTGGCATTGACCTGTTGCCGGGCACTCAGCCCATTTCCATTCCTCCGTATCGTATGGCTCCTCCTGAGTTGAAGGAGTTCAAGGATCAGCTGCAGGAATTGCTTGGTAAGGGTTCTATTCGACCTAGTGTTTCACCGTGGGGTGCTCCTGTCTTGTTTGTGAAGAAGAAGGATGGTTCTATGCGTATGTGTATTGATTATCGTCAGTTGAACAAGGTCACAGTGAAGAACCGTTATCCTTTGCCTCGTATTGATGATCTGTTTGACCAGCTTCAGGGCGCACAGGTGTTTTCTAAGATTGACTTGCGCTCGGGTTACCATCAGTTGAAGATTCGGGAGCCAGATATCCCGAAGACTGCCTTCAGGACTCGGTATGGTCATTACGAGTTCCTTGTTATGTCATTTGGGCTGACCAATGCCCCAGCAGCTTTCATGCATTTGATGCACAGTGTGTTCAGGCCATATCTTGACTCGTTCGTTATTGTCTTTATTGATGATATTCTGGTGTATTCCCAGAGTCGGGAAGATCATGAGCAGCACCTGAGGACAGTGCTTCAGACCTTGAGGGAGAAGAAGTTATATGCAAAGTTCTCAAAATGTGAGTTTTGGTTGAGTTCTGTGGCATTCTTAGGCCACGCAATTTCGAGTGAGGGCATTCGGGTGGATCCGAGGAAGATAGAGGCCATACAGAGTTGGCCCAGGCCGTCCTCAGCCACAGAGATTCGCAGTTTCCTTGGTTTGGCGGGCTACTACCGTCGCTTCGTGGAGGGATTTTCATCGATTGCGGCCCCTATGACTAGATTGACCCAGAAGGGTGCCCCATTTCAGTGGACAGAGGAGCGTGAGGCGAGCTTTCAGAAGCTCAAGACAGCTTTGACTACAGCCCCAATTTTGATGTTGCCTACCGGTTCGGGGTCTTATACTGTCTATTGTGACGCCTCGAGAGTTGGCCTTGGAGCGGTGCTGATGCAGGACGGTAGGGTGATTGCCTACGCGTCCAGACAGTTGAAGATACATGAAAAGAATTACCCTGTCCACGACCTTGAGTTAGCTGCCATTGTTCATGCCTTGAAGATCTGGCGTCATTATTTATACGGTGTGCCTTGTGAGATCTATACTGACCATCGGAGCTTGCAGCACTTGCTCAAGCAAAAGGATCTAAATATGCATCAGAGGAGGTGGTTAGAGTTGCTGAAGGATTATGATATCACTATCCTGTATCACCCGGGCAAGGCCAATGTAGTGGCGGATGCCTTGAGTCGCCGGGCGGAGAGTTTGGGGAGTTTGGCATATTTACCAGCTTCAGAGAGGCCTATGGCGATGGATGTTCAGGCCTTAGCCAGCCAGTTTGTGAGATTGGATCTTTCAGAGCCCAGTCGGGTTCTAGCTTGTGTGGTTTCCCGGTCTTCCTTAATTGATCGTATCAGGGAGCAACAGTATGAAGACCCTCATTTACTTGTCCTTAAGGACAAGGTGCAGCGTGGAGATGCCAGGAATGTGACCATCGGAGATGACGGGGTATTGAGGATGCAGGGCCGGATTTGTGTGCCCAATGTTGATGGGCTTCGGGAGTTGATTCTAACAGAGGCCCATAGTTCGCGGTATTCCATCCATCCGGGTGCCGCGAAGATGTATCAGGACTTGAGGCAGCACTATTGGTGGAGGCGGATGAAGAAGGATATAGTTGGGTATATGTCTAGATGCCTCAACTGCCAGCAGGTGAAGTATGAGCACCAGCGGCCGGGTGGGTTGCTTCAGCAGATAGAGATCCCGGAGTGAAAATGGGAGCGCATCACCATGGATTTTGTATCGGGACTCCCATGGACCTTGAAGAAGTTTGATGCCATTTGGGTCATTGTGGATCGGCTGACCAAGTCCGCTCACTTTATTCCTGTGTGTACCACTTATTCATCGGAGCGGTTGGCGGAGATTTATATCCGGGAGATCGTCCGTCTGCATGGGATTCCAGTTTCTATTATTTCAGACAGGGGTACTCAATTTACATCGCGGTTTTGGAAAGCCGTGCAGCAGGAGTTGGGTACTCGGGTGGAGTTGAGCACAGCATTTCACCCCCAGACGGACGGACAGTCCGAGCGCACTATCCAGATTCTTGAGGATATGCTCCGTGCATGCGTGATTGATTTTGGAGGGTCTTGGGATCAGTTCTTGCCATTAGCGGAGTTTGCCTACAACAACAGCTACCAGTCAAGCATCCAGATGGCTCCTTACGAGGCTTTATATGGTAGACGGTGTCGATCACCGGTTGGATGGTTTGAGCCGGGAGAGGCTCGGTTGTTAGGTACGGAGTTGGTTCAGGAGGCCTTGGACAAGGTCAAGATCATTCAGGATAGGCTTCGTTCAGCTCACTCTAGGCAGAAAAGTTATGCAGACCGCAAGGTTCGAGATGTAGCATTCATGGTTGGTGAGCGGGTATTGCTCCGAGTATCGCCTATGAAGGGCGTGATGAGATTTGGGAAGAAGGGCAAGCTTAGCCCTAGGTACATTGGTCCGTTTGAGATTCTTGATCGAGTGGGAGAGGTGGCTTATAGACTCGCATTGCCGCCTAGCTTATCAGCCGTGCATCCAGTTTTTCATGTATCCATGCTTCGGAGGTATCACAGCGATCCAGCCCGCGTGTTAGATTTCAGCACTGTCCAGTTGGACAAGGACTTGTCCTATGAGGAGGAGCCGATAGCCATTCTAGACCGGCAGGTTCGTCAGTTCAGATCCAAGAGATTTCCTTCTGTTCGCGTCCAATGGAGGGGTCAGCCTCCTGAGGCATCGACCTGGGAGTCCGAGTCTGATATGGGAGCCGTTATCCTCACCTTTTTCCCGATTCAGGTACTTCTTTCTTTTGTCCGTTCGAGGACGAACGATTGTTTTAGTGGTGGAGGATGTGACGACCCAATGGGGTCATCACTTATTTATTACCTATTTTGTACTTCTGAGGCCTAAAAAACCTCCTCACGGGTTACCTCGATTTGCATGCACAGTTCGGGCGCGTAGCCGGAAATATGAATTCTGTGAGAAAAATGCTAGATTTTGATATTAAATTGAATAAATTTGACTTCGGTCAACGTTTTTGGTAAACGGACACGGACCCGTGATTTGATGGTCCCGGAGGGTCCGTAGGAAAATATGGGACTTGAGCATATGCTCGGAATCAAATTCCGAGGTCCCAAGTCCGAGAAATGAATTTTTGTGTGAAATTGTTTTCTGGAAATAATTAAGAAAATTGGAAAGGAAATTTGATCAAAAGACTGTGGTATCGGGCCCGTATTGTGGTTCCGGCGCTCGGTACAACTCTTATATATGATTTAAGCACTTTTTGTAAAGTTTGGTTGAGAACAGACGTCGTTTGACGTGTTTCGGACCCGAAATGGGAATTTTACGTCTTATGAAAAATTTGAGAAGGAATTATGAGCTTTGAGGCTTGATTCGATGTATATGATATTATTTTGGCAATTTGATCGCACGAATGAGTTCGTAGGGTGTATTTGAGGTTGTGTGTATGTTTGGTTTGGGGCCCCGAGGGCTCGGGTGAGTTTTGAGTAGGTTCCGGGAGGTCTTAGACTTAAAAACACCAGGCATTGCGGGTTAGGAAAAAAATTGCAGGCTCCAGCGCGCCCGCAGTCGCCCTAGCGCGGTCCGCGGTGTAGGCCGCGCGGCCGCGGTCATCCTTGCGCGGTCCGCGTGGCCAACTTCAGAGAGCCAGCAGTCTTCAGTTTCACCAGCGCGGCCGCGGTCCTTTTTGCGCGGTCCGCGCTGGGGCTTCAGAGGGTATAAAAACACGGGATTTTCAGTTATTTTCTCACTTTTCAAAAACCCAAAACATAAGAGGCGATTTCCCAAGCAATTCTTTTTTTTCAAAACGATTGGTAAGTGATTTCTGACTCATTTTCTTCACTCCTTAACACCTTTTAACATCATTTCAATGTCAAATCGAAGATTTTAATGGGGAAATTTGGGTATATTGGGTAGGACCTAGGGTTTTGCTAAAATTGGGGGTTGGACCTCAATTTGAGGTCCAATTTCAAAACTAATCACATATTTGGATTCGTGGGGGAATGGGTAACCGGATTTTAGTTCGAACTTCGGGTTTGGACCACGGTTTGGCCCGAGGGGCGTTTTTGGTCATTTTATCTAAATTTGCGTCTTAGCTTCAAATTGAATAGTAAAATCAGTTGCTTGAGATGTTATTTACGAGATGTAATTGAAATGAATAGATTTAGGCCATTTGGAGTCGGATACTCGTGGCAAAGGCGTGGTTTCTAGTTGATATTGAGCCGGTTCGAGGTAAGTGGCTTGTCTAACCTTGTGTGGGGGAACCTTTCCCCTTAGGATTTGTTATTTGGTAGTTGAGTGCCTTGTACATGAGGTGACAAGCGCGTACTTGAGCCAATTGTTGAAAACCCGGTTTACTTAAGATATTGAGACTGAGCTTCCTTCATATTTGCCTTACTTTACTTGCAATTACCACCTGTGTTCGGTTAGAAAAGCATGTTAGTTGATTCAATTTGCCTAATTGTTAAGTTGCCTTGACTGTACTACGTGAAGCATGCTAGGCTAGTACTACCTGTTGCTTGTCTTCGTACTTCATTTCTGAGTATCTTCTGGTTGTGGTTGCGCATTTACATTGGGACTACGGATGTGGGATTCCGGTAGCTACCCCCCCCCCCTTTTGTTTGCTTACTTTGGGACTACTGGTTCAATTCCCGGTAGATCCCCCTACACTTTTACTTTGGGACTACGAGTTCGATTCCCGGTAGATTCCCCTGTACCTTTACTTTGGGACTGCGGGTTAGATTCCCGATAGATCCCCTGCACATGAGATGGACTACGGGACGGTATCCCGGGAGATTCTTCGGATTTACACATGAGATGGACTACGGGACGATATCCCGGGAGATCCATTAGACAGTTGAGAAAAGGGCTACAGGACGGTATCCTGGGAGATCCTCATTGTTATCATTGGTATTGAGTTGTACATATTCCGTGTTTACTCTGTTTTCCTTGTTTAGTTGTTATTGCATTACTTGACCTGTCTTATCTCACTGCTGTACTCATTATTACTGTCAGTTCTTTATCTTGTACATTTGTTATTATATTTTATCTCAGTAGGGCCCTAGCCTTCCTCGTCACTACCCAACCGAGGTTAGGCTTGGTACTTATTGAGTACCACTGTGGTGTACTCATGCCTCTTCTGCGCATGTTTTTCATGTGCAGGCCCAGGTACTTCGTCCAGGCGCACTACTCTTGAGTAGAAGAGAGCTACGGAGACTTTGAGGTATTTCTGCAGCGTCCGCAGGCCAAGGAGTCTCCCTCTTTACTCTATCTGTAGCACTTAGCATTTCTTTCGCACTTTTGTTTAGACGAATTCTGGAGATTAGAGCTGTATGTTATTTCCAATAGCTTGTGTTCCCGTGATTTTCCGGGTTTTGGTGTATTGTAGTAGGTTTCCGCATTTATTTTGAGTTGTATATGCCGAGTGGCAGTTATATACAGATTTTCTTTAGTTGTTCAGCTTTAATTGATTATTTTCGCAAGTTATGTTGTTTGTTCCGCACTGTTAGGCTTACCTAGTTGTAGGAACTAGGTGCCATCACGACATGTTCATGGAGGGTGAACTGGGGTCGTGACAAGTTGGTATCAGAGCCCTAGGTTCATAGGAGTCACGGGACACAGGCCGGTTTATTAGAGTCTCGCTGATCGGTACGGAGACGTCTGTACTTATCTACGAGAGGCTATGTAACTGTTTAGGAAAAATCTTCATCCCATTTGAATTCCTTGTCGTGCGATATTCTTGGACATCAATTCTAAACTTCAGACTTCTATTCTCTCACAGATGGTGAGGACACGTGCTACTCGAGATGATCAGGCACCCGCGCCCCCTACTGCAGTCATCAGAGGCCGGGGCCGGGGGAGAGGTCGAGGACGCCCACGTGGTGCAGCCAGAGCACCTGCGCGAGCTGCCGCCGAGGTACTACCAGCAGATCCAGCCGGAGCCCAGGCACCTGGCACACCTACTACTGCCACTACTACTCCAGCTCTCCAGGAGACTTTGGCTCAGTTCATGAGCATGTACACCACCTTGGCTCAGGCAAGGTTGCTTCCCCTTGCTGCAGCCATATCCCAGGCTGGGGGAGGAGCACAGACTCCCGCCGTCCGCACTCTCGAGCAGCGAGTGCAGGTTGAGCAGGCTCCCAAGATTATTCCCGCGCCGCCTGCAGCGCCAGTTCAGCCCGTGGATGGGTCAGCTGCTTCAGAGGACGAGCAGCGGAGACTTGAGAGGTTCAAGAAGTATGATCCCCCAGTGTTCAGTGGATTAGCATCAGACGATGCCTTGGGATTTCTAGAGGAGTGTCATCGTATTCTTTGCACTATGGGCATAGTGGAGTCCAGCGGGGTTTCTTTCACTGCTTTTCAGCTTCGAGGAGCCGCCTATGATTGGTGGCGTACTTATGAAATAGACAGTCCAGTCAAGGCTGCTTCACTGACTTGGACCCAGTTCTCGGATATGTTCATGAGAGAGTTTGTCCCCCAGAGTCTTAGGGATGCATGGCGCGCAGAGTTTGAGCATTTGCGCCAGGGTGCTATGACCGTTTCGGAGTATGCTATCCGCTATACCAGGTTGGCCAGGCGTGCACCGGCCTTGGTTGCTACAGTTCGGGAGAGAGTTCGCAGGTTCATTGAGGGCCTTATCCCACCCATCAGGTCTAGCATGGCTCGAGAGTTGGAAATGAACATTCCTTATCAGCAGGTAGTGAGCATTGCTAGGAGGATTGAGGGTATGCTCGCCAGGGAGAGAGGGGAGAGGGAGGCCAAGAGTTCTCGAGAGTTGGGTCACTACTCTGGTGCCCGTACCCCAGCAGCAGGTCGTTATGGCAGAGGTTATGCGGGTCGCCCTGTACATTCAGCCCTTCTAGCAGCCGGCAGTGCTCCAGCTCTGCCTACACCTCAGGAGCCTTACTATGCACCTCCAGTTTCTAGCGCGCCTCCTGCGCGGGGTGCTTCCAGAGGCCAGTCCAGCAGACCTGGCCCTAGCCAATCACAGCCACCGTGTCCTCCCAGAGCTTGCTTCGAGTGTGGTGATACACGCCACATGGTTAGGGACTGCCCCAGACTTGGTATGGGTGTATCTTCACAGACTGCTCAGCCACAGCGTGCTCCTCAGAGTTCTCAGGCCATGGTCACAGCTCCAGCTGCTACCCCACCTGCCCAGTCGGCTAGGTGCGGAGGTCGAGGAGACAGAGGTCGCCCTCGAGAGAGGGTTCGGGCCAGATATTATGTTATTCCTGCTCGTACCGAGGTTGTTGCCTCCGAATCCGTCATTATAGGTATTATACCGGTTTGTCACAGAGAGGCATCGGTTCTATTCGATCCCGACTCTACTTATTCTTATGTGTCTTCTTACTTTGCTCCGCATTTGGGTGTGCCTCGGGATTCTTTGAGTGCACCCGTTTATGTTTCTACTCCTGTGGGGGATTCTCTTGTTGTGGACCACCTTTATCGGTGATGTTTGGTTACTATTCGTGGTTTTGAGACCAGAGCGGATTTATTATTACTCGGTATGGTAGATTTTGACATTATTTTGGGCATGGACTGGTTGTCGCCCCATTTTGCTATTCTTGATTGTCACGCCAAGACCGTGACGCTGGCTATGCCAGGTATTCTGCGTATTGAGTGGAGTGGTACATTAGATCACACTCCCAGTAGAGTTATCTCTTTCCGTAAGGCTCAACGTATAGTTGAGAAGGGGTATGCCGCGTATTTAGCTTATGTGAGAGATGTCAGTGTTGATACCCCTTCTGTTGATTCAGTTCTAGTGGTACGGGATTATCCCGATGTGTTTCCAGCTGATCTTCTGGGCATGCCGCCCGATAGAGACATTGATTTTGGCATTGACCTGTTGTCGGGCACTCAGCCCATTTCCATTCCTCCGTATCGCATGGCTCCTCCTGAGTTGAAGGAGTTCAAGGATCAGCTGCAGGAATTGCTTGGTAAGGGTTCTATTCGACCTAGTGTTTCACCGTGGGGTGCTCCTGTCTTGTTTGTGAAGAAGAAGGATGGTTCTATGCGTATGTGTATTGATTATCGTCAGTTGAACAAGGTCACAGTGAAGAACCGTTATCCTTTGCCTCGTATTGATGATCTGTTTGACCAGCTTCAGGGCGCACAGGTGTTTTCTAAGATTGACTTGCACTCGGGTTACCATCAGTTGAAGATTCGGGAGCCAGATATCCCGAAGACTGCCTTCAGGACTCGGTATGGTCATTACGAGTTCCTTGTTATGTCATTTGGGCTGACCAATGCCCCAGCAGCTTTCATGCATTTGATGCACAGTGTGTTCAGGCCATATCTTGACTCGTTCGTTATTGTCTTTATTGATGATATTCTGGTGTATTCCCGGAGTTGGGAAGATCATGAGCAACACCTGAGGACAGTGCTTCAGACCTTGAGGGAGAAGAAGTTATATGCAAAGTTCTCAAAATGTGAGTTTTGGTTGAGTTCCGTGGCATTCTTAGGCCACGTAATTTCGAGTGAGGGCATTCGGGTGGATCCGAGAAAGATAGAGGTCGTACAGAGTTGGCCCAGGCCGTCCTCAGCTACAGAGATTCGCAGTTTCCTTGGTTTAGCGGGCTACTACCGTCGCTTCGTGGAGGGATTTTCATCGATTGCGGCCCCTATGACTAGATTGCCCAGAAGGGTGCCCCATTTTAGTGGACAGAGGAGTGTGAGGCGAGCTTTCAGAAGCTCAAGACAGCTTTGACTACAACCCCAATCTTGATGTTGCCTACCGGTTCGGGGTCTTATACTGTCTATTGTGACGCCTCGAGAGTTGGCCTTGAAGTGGTGTTGATGCAGGACGGTAGGGTGATTGCCTACGCGTCCAGACAATTGAAGATACATGAAAAGAATTACCCTGTCCACGACCTTGAGTTAGCAGCCATTGTTCATGCCTTGAAGATCTGGCGTCATTATTTGTACGGTGTGCCTTGTGAGATCTATACTGACCATCGGAGCTTGCAGCACTTGCTCAAGCAAAAGGATCTAAATATGCGTCAGAGGAGGTGGTTAGAGTTGCTGAAGGATTATGATATCACTATCCTGTATCACCCGGGCAAGGCCAATGTGGTGGCGGATGCCTTNTCTTTTTCTTCAAAACGATTGGTAAGTGATTTCTAACTCATTTTCTTCACTCCTTAACACCTTTTAACATCATTTCAACGTCAAATCGAAGATTTTAATGGGAAAATTTTGGTATATTGGGTAGGACCGAGGGTTTTGCTAAAATTGGGGGTTGGACCTCAATTTGAGGTCCAATTTTAAAACTAATCACATATTTGGATTCGTGGGGGAATGGGTAACCGGATTTTAGTTCGAACTTCGGGTTTGGACCACGTTGGCCCGAGGGGCGTTTTGGTGATTTTATCTAAATTTGCATCTTAGCTTCAAATTGAATAGTAGAATCAGTTGCTTGAGATGTTATTTACGAGATGTAATTGAAATGAATAGATTTGGGCCATTTGGAGTCGGATACTCGTGGCAAAGGCGTGGTTTCTAGTTGATATTGAGCCGGTTCGAGGTAAGTGGCTTGTCTAACCTTGTGTGGGGGAACCTTTCCCCTTAGGATTTGTTATTTGGTAGTTGAGTGCCTTGTACGTGAGGTGAGAAAAGGGCTACAGGACGGTATCCTGGGAGATCCTCATTGTTATCATTGGTATTGAGTTGTACATATTCCGTGTTTACTCTGTTTTCCTTGTGTAGTTGTTATTGCATTACTTGACCTGTCTTATCTCACTGTTGTACTCATTATTACTGTCAGTTCTTTATCTTGTACATTTGTTATTATATTTTATCTCAGTAGGGCCCTAGCCTTCCTCGTCACAACCCAACCGAGGTTAGGCTTGGTACTTACTGAGTACCGCTGTGGTGTACTCATGCCTCTTCTGCGCATGTTTTTCATGTGCAGACCCAGGTACTTCGTCCCAGGCACACTACTCTTGAGGACAAGAGAGCTACAGAGACTTTGAGGTATTTCTGCAGCGTCCGCAAGCCAAGGAGTCTCCCTCTTTACTCTATCTGTAGCACTTAGCATTTCTTTCGCACTTTTGTTTAGACGAATTCTGGAGATTAGAGCTGTAAGTTATTTCCAATAGCTTGTGTTCCCGCGAGTTCCGGATTTTGAGGTATTGTAGTAGGTTTTCGCATTTATTTTGAGTTGTATATGCCGAGTGGCAGTTATATACAGATTTTCTTTAGGTTTTCAGCTTTAATTGATTATTTTTGCAAGTTATGTTGTTTGTTCCGCACTGTTAGGCTTACCTAGTTGTAGGAACTAGGTGCCATCACGACATGTTCATGGAGGGTGAACTGGGGTCGTGACAGTCTGACATCTGAACTATCATCATCCTGCATGTTGCTCCATTTGCAAGAATTAAAAGAAATTGTTCTCTGAGGTCAAACACATACAATTACCATACACAAACTTATCCTTCAGAGTATACCATCATCTGATAAATCACTTCCTGCGCCATCCGGCGAGTCTTGGTCTTAATCCGGACCTAAAATATGCAAAGATTTAGCTATTGACCTTTTCGTCATATTGATAACTACATAATTAAGAGATATTCATAAGACTTAATAAAAAATTCATCAGACATAATATTTGTAAGAGTTATAATATAAAATAAATGCATAGTACATAATATATTTTATTCAAATAATAGCCGAAATTACTTTCAAACAACATCAAATAAATAAACACGAAAAAATTCGTTGACTTTTTTTTCTCCTAGAAGATTAAACTTGATAATTAGCCCACATGTCAGCTGCTATGCCATCTCTAATCAACTCCCCCCTTATAAACTCCGCATTACTTTCCCTAGGATTTGGTGATTCTTCATGCACATCATTATCATTCATAAGCTCCACATCAACTTGTGCAAGTAACTCATCATTTGGATCTGCACCTCTTAAGTAGTTGTGCAAAATACAACATGCAAAAATAATAAGCTTTTGGGTTTCAACACCATATGATGGTTCAGTTGAACTAGAAATTATAGAAAATCTCTTTTTAAGAACTCCAAAAGCTCGTTCAATAGCATTACGCAAAGATGCGTGTCGCAGATTAAATAATTCACGAGGATTTCGAGGTGGATTTCTTGAATACTCTTTCAAGTGATATTTCTCCCTACAATAAGGCGTAATAAGTCCACTTCTCAACATCAATCCAGCATCAACAAGGTAGTATTTTTCTAAAGATAAAAAGTAAAAGCTTTAATTATTTATCATCACATCTAACTTTCCCTATAGAAATATATGAAATATTTACCTTCTGGAAGTTTTAGCGGGTCTTGTCTATTTAACGCTTCTTTCATGATTCTTGAATCAGATGCCGTCCCTTCCCAACCAGCTAACACATATGTGAATTTTAAATCAAATGTGCATGCAGCCAATACATTTTGTGTTGGATAATCTTTTCTTCCGCGGTATCTAGGTACTTCACGTTGTGAAACTTTAACACGTATATGTGTTCCATCAATTGCACCAATACAATACTGACATTATTATAATAAATTATATGCAATCAACCTTGAATTTAGCTAAAAGTTGAATAAAATTATATTTGTGTTCACCTTAAAATATGGGTAGAATCTTGGGCTGCTGGCAATTTCAGAAGGAACTTGAGAGCCATCAGGTTGTTTAATAAATTTTTCATATAACCCCAAGTTCGCTCACAAGACAATATGAAAATGACAACTAACCGACTCCCCAGATCGTCGAAAGATAAAAGCTAACTCGCCATTCGTCGTATTATGTGCTAACGGGTAAAGGGTTTTTGCAACTTGCTCTTCAACTGTAGCTTGAAGTGTTGGTCTAAGATCACCCTCTCTAACTAACATCTCACATAGATCGGTAAAAGCTAAAGGGGTTATTCTTATAATATTACGACAAAGTTCAGTTGAGAATAAATGACTCAATAATTCATGTCTAACTTGTTCACTTTCCAGTCGTATGTCATGTGTGATCGTACGTCGGTCATTTTCAATTTCACGTACATAAGTCCAAAACCAAATAGCTACTAAGCAAGCAACATATGTAGCAAAGAGCTCACTTGTTCCAATATCTGTCTATTATTTTGATTATTCCGATCAGCCATCTATAATAAAATTAAATGAGATACATCAACCAATATCGTAGATGAACTAACCAGAAAAAATACTGAAAAGATTCAACAAAGTTAATCAAAACCAGCATCGTCTTTGGTTCCCTGCCCCCAAATTTTCCAATAAACTAAAATTAAAAGCCAACAAAGTATCCAGCTAAACCCAACAGTAATGGTACATAATAACAATGAGCAAAAAGCACATGACACACAATAGCAACAGTGGAATTAGTTAAAAGAGATTACTAGTTGCACGGCAGAAAACTAAATACATGTCATCAAAGAAACCAGAGAAGCTATTTTCACTTTATAAATTATGTACAAAATTGATCCCAAATCCCATGCCATGCATTAACTCCATAACAAAAACTGCTGAAAGAAAAAGCAATTGAATTGGCCAAAGAAACCTACGACTTAGGAATAGCAAAAAAGAGAATGAAGAATTGAATTGGGTTTCGCTAGGTAGAGGAAGTTTGATAACAACAGGAAGAAAAGAGATGAAAACTAACCTGTAAAAATTTTGTTGGAAAGAGACGATACGTCGTTGACTGTTGCACGACAGAAAGAAGATGGAGACAAAGTACTTATTAATTTGGTGAATATAATATAAATAATAGGGTAAAGGGTAAAATTAAAATATAGAATAATAAGTGTGAGTATAATTAGAAAGGAAAATACGGAACAATCCCACCACACCGATTTGGTTGTTTCATAAAATGGGGTTTTTTATTATTCCGGAACAATGAATTTAACAATACGATACAATCAGTTTTATATTAACAATCAAAACAAACATTGTATCTGGGTTAACAATACAATATAATACAACCGGAAACAACCATCCAAACAACGCGTTAATTTATAGAGTCGCCACTTAAAATAATTATTGAGGTGTCCCAAGTCACCGGTTTATTTTAAAATCCCAATTCATGGAATGTTTGACTCTGTTTAAGTCTACGAAATACAGAAGACCGGGTAAGAAATTTTGTTAATCCGGAGAAGGTGTGAGGCATCCCCGGATTTCGTAGTTCTAGCACGGTCTTTTTTCAATTACACTTGGCTTAATTATCTGAATATTATATATTTTAAACCTATGTGTGTTTTACCTTTTAACAAATTTATTGTATGTTTAAAACCATTTTTAGTATTTATGGAGTTATTTTAGAACAAGTTACGATGTCGTACACTTATCGTTTTAGTACATATTGCAAACTGCGCCACTTGAAATGCACCGTGATTTAAAATATGTTTATTTTATTATAACTTTAAAGTTAGGGTCAAGTCACGCGAACGAGCATTTGAATTTGGGATTAAGTGTCAAAGTTATGTCACGGGAACCGTATCCATAACCATGACGAACTATTAATTAAAGTGTGCCTAAAGCAAACTACGAATTTAATTATTTTACCTGATTCCATCTTTGATTTTAGCATTTAATTGGTGAATCTAAAAGAGAAATTATGGGTTTTTGTGTAAACTTTTATAAAGTGAATATTTAGGTTTTGAACATCGATCCGGAGTCGAATTTTTTGGAATTAGTATGGTTGGACTCATATTTAAATGGGTTGTCGGAATTTGTGAGTTTTCGTCGGGTTCAGGGTGCGAGCCCTGGTTGACTTTTTGGTTGACTTTGAGTATTTGATTAAAGATTCTACCTTTAACATTTGGGTTTGATTCCTAAGGCATTATTTGATGTTTTTGAATTGCTTTTGGCTAGTTTAATCCGTTCGGAGGTCGATTCGTGCGAAATGGCGCTTCTAGAGTTTTGTTTTGGCTTGCTTGAGGTATGTATCTTATCTGAACTTGGTTGAGGCATTAGTTGCCTAAGTTATTTGTGATAGCTACGTATTATGGGTGGTGCATATGTATGGACTTGAGCCTATATGCATGCACCGGGGTATTTTTCATGCTCGAGGTAGTATTTTGGCTATGATATGCCTTAGATTGATTGCTAAATTCATGCTGTGATGATTCTTATATTTGTACCCCTGTTGTGAGCTATTTGGGCCGTGTTTGAGGTTATATAGAGGTTAATCTCCTAAACCTGATAATTGTTACTTTTGTGGTATATTTGCCTAATTTGAGTTATGATAGCACACTTTGCACATGCATACACTTTAGCATTTCGCTTATACCAGTCCACAAGTATGAAATTGATGTTCTTTGACCATGTACATGTATTCTTGTATATCTTCTTTCTGTGTGATGTGGATTGGACTGGTAGCCTATGACCACGCCGGGTGGATTTTGATATTGAGCATGTGACCACACCGGATGGGTTATGATATTGAGCCTGTGACCACGCCCGACGGATTGTGATATTGAGCATGTGACTACGCCGGGTGAATTGTGATATTGAGCTTGTGACCACGCCAGGCGGATTGTGATATTGAGCATGTGACCACACCGGGAGGATTATGATATTGAGCATGTGATTATGCCAGTCAGATACATTATATTGAGCATGTGACCATGAAACATGGATTATGATATTGAGAAAATTGCACGTGACTACGATGTGCAGCGTGTGGATATGGATCCATCCCCCCAGGGTCACCCTCTCATGTGTTTTCTTGATATTGTACATGCGAATATTGAGAAACCAACGATTTCTAGTTGATGTGGGCCTTGGGAAAGGTTGATTAGTGGTTTGGTTCGGTTATTGAGATTCTGATGTGAGACTTGGAGCCATGTTGCAGTTTCTATTTGGATCGGGTTGCGCGCCAATGGATTGATATTTGGTTATTGCATTTCATCTTTATTTGAAATTTTCTTGGTTGTCTACTTGATTTATTTGCATATCTTCCTTATTTGCTGGATTGCTAATTGGGCAGAGTACGTTAAAAAATTGTGTGCACCAAGGTGGTTTTATTTATAATTTCATGATTTGATCATATTATTGTTCTGTACTTGTTGGAATTTATGAATTGTACAGGTGATTAGCGAGTGTCATTTATGATTCTTGCTTCTATTACCTCGTTGAGGTTACTTATGATACTTGTTGAGTACATGGGGTCGGTTGTACTCATACTACACCTCTGCACCTTGTGTGCAGATCTTGGAGCTGTGTTGCTGTGCATGGCGGGAGCTGGCATTGGAGATGTACCTGTTTCCCAGACATAACTAACACTTGTCCTTGGTAGTTTTATATTTGAATTCTGTTATGTATATTTCAAACAAATGTTGTATTTTTCATACCAGCTTGTAAATCTAAATCTTAGTGGCTCATGACTTGTACTGCCAATCCTTGGGTTATTGTAAAGAAAATCAGTTATTTCAATTATTGATTTTTATTGTTCTCATCTAAGTTGTGTTGATTGTTAATGACTTACCTAGTGGATTGGGTTAGGTGTCATCTCGACTAGGTTAATTTTGGGTCGTAACAAACCCACCTCCGTTCGGCCCAAATCTAGCCAAAGCCGACTTAACAACGTCAAACACTACAAGAGAATTCAATTTTAATTAATAAAGTTAAGAACTTTATACTTTTCTCAAAAAGTCAACAAAAGTTAATCCGACCCGCTGAGTCAATACCCGAGTCGAAGGGTAGATATCGACTATCCCTAACCCCACAAGTCCATATATGTGTTTGGTTTTCGAATCTGAACCAATTCGACTCTCAAATCTTAAATTATTATTTTTCAAAACATAGTCAAAAATTCCCAAAATTTCTCTTCAAATCTCATGATTTAGATGTTAAAACTCATAAACAATAATGTTATATAATAAAAATTGAGTCAAAATCACTTACCCAATAGCTTTGTATGAAACTCTCTTCCTACCGAGTCTAGGGCTCCAAAATGTGATAAAATGAGATTAAGTCCTGAAATCTCAATCTGTTATTCAATTGCGGATGTCGCAAATGCGACCTGTGATTCGCAAATGCGAACCCCACAAATGCGACAATCGCATCACAAATGTGATGCTTGTTGAACCCAGGGGATGTCGCAAAAGTGACATTGACTTTGCATTTGCGAAATCAGTCCCCTTCGCAAAAACGGCTAATTGGTCGCAAATGCGACCTGCCTAGCCCTAATCCCTTTTCGCATTTGCGATGCCTAACTTTCCCAGCCCCCTTCGCAAATGTTGTACTCGCAAATGCAAACTGGTGCTCGCATTGCGATAACTGCAGCACCAACACACCAAAATCAAGTCCAAACCAATCTAAAACGCCCTGAAACCCACCCGAGCCCCCGGGCCTGCACACTAAACATCCATACAAAAAGTCTAAATATATCATAAGAACTCGCTCGCATGCTTAAAACATCACAATAACATCCGAAATTATGAATTGAACACCAAAACACATGGAAATTACGATGAAACTCAAGAATCGGTAAAATCACAACCACGTGTCTAATTCCTACCAAACCAACTCGAAATGATACCAAATTCCAAATGAAAAAAACAGACATATTCCAAGTCCCAAAATCAAAATTCAAACCGATAGTGTAAGTCCCCGTAAAAATTCTTCCTAAAACCCAAAATCTTGTAGTGCCAATTTAGGAATATGTGTTAGAAATTTATAAAATTCTTTGCGGCGAGCTTGCTCGCCGCGATTCGGACCTTTTGGATCGATCTGTGCATTAATAAGTTAAGGAAAAATATTTTCAGAAGAGCGCGTTTCTGCGGCCCATTATGTGGCCGCATAATAACTATGCAGACCGCTAGTTGCCGCAGAGTGAGGCAGAAGGTTGGCAAATTTTGAGGACAACTATGCGGCCAATTATGCGATCGCATAATCGATATGCGGTCCGCATAATCGTCACATAACCTCCTTGGGATTTTTGCGAAGGGTAGTTTCGCGGTGCATTATGCAACCGCAGAACAGGTATGCGGACCGCATTTTGGTCGCATACCCAGGCAGAAGGTTCAAGCCCTGGAGGGCTACTTTGCAGTCCCTTTTGCGGGTTGTATATCAGTTATGCGGTCGCATATGCGACCGCAGATTTAAGTCGTGGCTCCTATTTTCTAACTTTTAAACCCGACACCATCCAGTTAAAAACACCCCATTAGGCCATATCAAGCTATTTTCTTATGCCTTTAGAGAGAGAGAAAGAGTTCTAGAAGGAGAAAGTGATCCTCACCAAATCTCTCCTCCAATCCTTGCCCAATCTTTGAAGATTATCAAGTAAAGTCTACTAAGCCTTCTTCCTAAGAGGTAAAAATTTGTGCCCTAGCTCTAAATTTTGAAATTTTTCTAAGAATGGAATAAGTAGTAAGTGGGTTCATGGGTATAAGGATTGATTACCTTGCATGCATGTATGGTAAAAACGGTATGGGGAGATTGTGAGCTAAAAATGTAACGAATGGGGTGTAGGATGATAGAATCTTTCACAAAAAGGTCTTAAAATCATAATACACACTTAGTGCTTGATGATGTGCTCAAAAGAGCTCGAGTCTTGATCATCTCTCTAATATTTGGTTCAATTTGTATTGTTCATAAAATAGATCGAAGTTGCTAAGGGTTCTGGAATTATTGTAAGAATTTAAGGAAAGCTCTATCGAGGTATGTATGGATAAACCTCTTTCTTCTTAGAATCGAACCCCTGGTGTTCGTGTAATTAGCGTAAGTTCCTAAATTGATCATACTAGAATTGTTGCCCTAAAGTGTTGTGTTGAAAGATTTATGCTCAATGATTGTCCTAACTGTTTATCATGTCATCATGCAACTTGTGAATATGTTTACAAATGTGGAATATGTATTGAGAAAGGCTAAGAATTCATGTCAAAGAAATTAAATAAAGATTGTTGTTCCAATTTGTTTGAAAAGCCTCTATGTGCTTAGAATTTCCAAGCCTTTCCCTCGTGTGTGAAAATGCCTTACATGATAGGTCTTATTGTTATTGGTGATAATGTTATTGAATATGTAAAAAGGGAAACTTGAATTATGAAATGCGGCCAAGTGCCAAGAATGACTTAATAATGTAAAGCAACTCGTGCCAATATATTGAAATATGGAATTGTGGATTTGGTTGACATCTCAAGGGAGATGGCCTAGCCGATCGGGCCGTGATCGGATGCCATGCCGCACACATGGTGGTGACTGTGCTGGAAATAATTGATTTGGAATTGTGGATTTGGTTGACATCTCAAGGGAGATGGCTTAGTCGATCGGGCCGTGATCGGACTCCGTGTAGGCACACGGTGGTATTGTGGGTTATGGCACATGGCACTGAGGTTACCAACTTAATAAAAAAATGGAAGTGTTAACCGGAGACTTGTAATCCTTACTTGATGTTTTCCGTATTTGTTTGAAGCTCTTGTTGTACTTCATGACTTTTTTCCTCTATATCTAATTGTTCATTCTATAAAGATGGTGTTTTAGCTTTATATACTAGTACTATTCGACAGTACTAACGTCCCTTTTTCCGGGGGAGCTACATCTTTTAATGGATGTAGGTGGGTCTATAGCCGACAGTGTTGATCGCAGCTAGCGGTGTTTTGCCTTTACCTTCCCAGCAGTCTTGGTAAGCCCCATTTCATCCCGGGGCCATGTAATGCATTTTTTACTTATATAATTTCCACGTTTTGGGGTATACCGGGGGCCTTGTTGCCGGCACTTTCACAGCACTTCTTTTTGTATCTAATTAGAGGCTCCGTAGGCATTGTATGGGTTGTACAGGGGTATTGGTAAGGGCAACAGATTACCTATTGTGTTTTGGACTCGTGTTCCACTAAATCTTAAAGTATACGTATTTTGGGAACTTAATAGTGATGTAACTAATGAAATGGCTTACTAATGTGTGTATATATATATATAAAACCTCTCATTGTCTAATCAACGAAAGTACCTCTTCTCTCGGTCGTAAATGAGTTGGGTAGAAGGTGTCTAATAGGCTTGCTCGACCGGGTTCACTCGGTTGAGCGCCGGTCGCGCGCCCCGAGGATGGGGCGTGAAAGATAGCCATAAAGTCAAACCATAGTCAAACTTAAGAAATTTCTAAGCCTTCAAATTGCTAATTTCGGCAAAAAGAGTCAAATCAACCTAGGAACCTCTGAATCCATTTCGGGCATATGTCTAAGACCAAAACTACCATACAAATTTATTGGAACCATCAAAATACCGTTCCGTGGTCATTTTCACAAAAGTCAAACTTCTGTCAACATTTCCAACTTAAGCTTCCAAACTAAGAACCAAGCGTTCCAAATCAATCCAAAACCTTCCCGGAACCAAACCAACCATCCCCGAAAGTCACATAGCCACAATTACATGCACGGAAAACTTCAAAAGAGGGAAACAAATCTCAAATATATAAAATGACCGAACGGGTCGTTACATTTATAATAATCATAGTTTACTTTAGGATTTTCTATAGATTGGTAACATTTGTTTACTTTAGGATTAATACATGTATATTTGACTAGACAAAAACAAATCAACAACTACTAGTACGCCTCTGTCCCAAACAAGTTAGGGTCGGCTATATAAATTTTCACTTCTTATTTAAGTCAACTCATATCATAATCATATCAAATAAAATAAAAGTAAAAATATAATATATATATATATATATATATCGTAATAATAATAATAATAATAATAACAATAATAGAAGTTCTCTAACAAGACTAAACCTTATTCCAAATTGTAGATATCATGTACATGGATCTTTTTCTTTCATTGTGTCATATCTTTAGCTAAGTTTTTATTGATTCCAAGAATTTGTAGATCTTCCGAGATAATTTTTTCCAAGTGATTTTAGGTTTACCCTGTTCACTTTTAACTCTTTCACTCACTATAGTTTCACACATATGTGCCAGCGTATTTGTAGGTCTATGCATGTCATGAACAAACCATCACAAATGACATTCTCTTATTTTATCCTCAATATGTGCTACTTGCACCTTCCGGTGAATGTAGTTATTTTTAATATTATCTAAGCTTGTATGACCACATATCTATCTTAGCTTCTGCATCTCTACAACACTCATCTTATGAATATAGACATTAGCAGCCCAACATTCACTATCTTATTGGTGAACGCAAAACACAATACGAAATTGATGCTCGCTAGCCAAAGATAGTATAGTATGATTATCGTCTCCACATGGATTAGATTTAAACAATGTTCGAGTAATTTGTGGCTTAAACGCTATTCAGGATAATCAACACTTGATTTGGGATTATTACGAACTACGATTAACTATTAAAAGTAAAGCAATTTACAATTGATTTTGAAGAACTAGAGATAAGCAGAATTGGGTTGTTGTCAATGTGAAATAAGGGTTATGACATGATGAGTGCAAGATTGTTATTATAGAATTGACACTGTTAAGTTTCACTCTCAATATTTTATTGATTCTCTCGAATTCAACAGGTTATTATCCTATTATCAAGTTCCTCTCTCGATTAAACCTAAACCGTTCAAACAAGCTAATATGAAGTACGGTGAAACTTGTAAGAATCTATTGGTAATAATGGTCTAAGAGAAACTTCTCTCGAGTATTTCTCAATCTTAATTCAAAAGGTATATCACAAAGCTTTTTCAATTAATTTAAAGGAGTACCAAAATAAATTAAGGCATGTTTTGCAATAATATTCAATATCACGCTCATCTTTCGATTAAACACAATAATGAATATAATAACAACTAGAGTTAAAGCTCTTCCAACAAATTCAAGCAATTAAACAATAACCAAATCCATAGATAACAATCAAGTCACAAAATCATGTCAAACCCTAAGGGAAACTACTCTATAATCATGGAGGAGGTCATCCCAAATAGAGTTAAAGAATAAGAAAACATCAATCCAACGTTACAATCCAAACTCCCGTATTGAATTAATGGAACGATGAGGAATTCTTGTGTCTTGAAGCCTCCAATGCTCTCCAAAATCTTCCAAGGTCAAAAGTCCACTCTAAAACGTATTTTTGGTGTATTTATACCAGGTAGGAGTGGGCCCGGATGAAACTACCCTTTCCGAGCCGAAACAGAAAAAATACTCTAAGAATATTATACTGGCGCCCCGCACTGTGCCATGCACCGTGGTAGTGGGAAAGTTTGACGAGCGCATAACACACACTAAAATATGCTCGCTAGTCGAATATAGTAAATTATAATATCGTATCCACAGGGATTGGAGTTAAACAATATTTTCGTAGTTTATAGTTCAATTGCTATCCAAGATGATCAACAATGGAGATTTATTTGATTTAAACTAAAATTAACTAAGAGTCTAAACTATTGGCTAATGACAATCGACGCAAGTGATACGCAAAGAAGGTTATCAATTGGGAGAAGATAGGGTTGATAGGATAGGTGCAAGATAAATGTTTGGGACCTAACTCTAGATAATTCACTTCTAATGTTTAAGTGAGTCTCTCGAATTCACTTGGTTATTAGTTCACACGTTTAGAAGAAACTCCTCTCTCGATTAAGTCTCAACCTCACAAGATGAACTAAATTAAGCACGTGAAGATATGTAAGAATTCGTAGTGGATTGGTCTTTAGGAGAACCTTTTTTGATTATCCTAACTAAGTTTAATCAACAATTCAACTAGCCTCTTCTGATTACTAGGAAGAATTAATGACTTCAACCAACAAAATATAATGCAAAGATATCACAAGTTATGCCTCTCTCGATTACATGAACAAGTGAATATAGATGCAGCGATTAAAACATCCAAAACGATTCAATACATAAAAATTAGAGTTAATTATCCACAGACAAGTATCAATACACCAAATCCATCAAACCCTAAAGAGAACTACTCCATCGATATTGAGTAATTCATCATAAACAAGTTTAAGTCAAAGGAAAACATAAACGATCCAAACTCTTATCTTGAGTGAGGATTGAATGATGAAATCCCTGCTCTTTTGTTTCTCCACCTCCTCTTTGGCTTCCTTCGGTCTAAGATATGTCAAAAAAAGTCTCAAAAATAATGTTTTTACATGTATTTATACTAACTAGGGTCAGGCTCAGACAAAAACACCTTTTCCTTCGCGAAATAGGATTGGGACTCTGTAAAAATTGCACAGGCGCGCCGCATGGGGCGACGCGCCAGGCAGGGCAGCAGTGGGGTTTGTCAGAGGCCTTGCAATTTGACTGGTGGAAGATTTTGGGCATCCGCGGCACGCCACGTGCCTCCCCACGCACCCGGATGTGGTGATTTCTGAGAGCTTGGCTTTTTCTTGAATTTTTGCTATCCAAACGTGGTTCTCGCGATCTCGGCTTAATCCCTTGGGCTTTTACTCAGACTTCAAAGCTCCAAATAGCTCGAATTCATACCATAACATCTACATAGCTCGGAACCACCCCTACAAGGCATAAAACACACAATTAGTGCAAAACACTAGCGATTAAAGCTCAAACTCAATTAAAGTGCAGTAAATTAGAGTGCAATAAGCGACTAAAACACGAGATTATAGCCTATCAAAGTTCAGAGAGCAATTTCTGACAAGCATCCTACAACTGCCCTAATGCATCATGCCAAGAATATTTAAAGCAGACTAATCATCCTTACATAACATCATAGCCTCAAAAATACCACATATTTTTCAAACCCGCCCACTTACTCTAACACAGAAGCCAAAGACACTACCTTTCCTTCACAAGTCATGTGCCCTCACACAATCAATAGAGAGTAGTTCCACACACAATAAAGTTCAAGGATAATTAGGAACTCAAGATAGAAAGAATTAACTCACTTGTAGAAATAAGATTCATGTGACATAGAAGACGTACCATAGGCTTTCCCGTTGTATAATACTCTATTAATTTGAGCTCATTCAGTCAAAGATCAAGTAGGACTTTAATTGGTTGTAATGTAGGCTACAGGATGGGTAGGATACAATTTGGATAATAGTGACTACAACTCCCTGAGCACTTAATACACACAATTTCATATTTCAACCCCACACTTATGTTGAACCAAACCCCAACCTTCACCACATTATAACATGTCCCAATTTCTTTAAGCACAAATATAGCAAGAGTTATCACTAGCAAGGCATATATTTTTTCACAAAATACATACAAACACAAGACTTTTGTTTTCTTTTAAGCAATTCATTCTTTCTTCTTTTCTTTTTCAATTCCCTACAAGTGGCTCTCACTTTTTCTCAAAACATTGCACTTTTCTCCTATTATTCTCAGTTCCACTCAACAACCGAACCATACCTCAACTTAACTTTTTAAAAGATCATAACAAATTCAAGCGCTTAAGAGAGCTAAAAGGTTCAAATTGATAGTTAATTTAACAAAGGGGTCAGACTTGTAGTATGGTTGCCAAAGAAAATAGGATTACATGCTCAACGGGGCTAACTAGGATACACAACAATTAAGTGGGTCACAGGCATATATCTGGCTCAACAAATAAATGCATATATCACTTCCTAGACTGAACAAGACTCTATTTCGCTTTCCAAACACACAAGGCAAGTTCTAGACATCAACTAGAATATCACACAAATCTTACACACACATGGAACAAAACTCACTTAGGACCGGATGTATTGACTCTTTAATCAAAGCAGTTAAGCAAAGTCAAAATCAAATAATTTCAAATACTTATCCATGAGTCAAGAACTGAGTCTAAGTGTCACAATTAAGGCACTCACTACTCTCAATGCATAATAAAGTTAAGACAAGCTATCAACATTTAACACCATAGCGCAATACTTCTCTATTCCTAACAAAGAAAAACTAACTATACTCGGTTCAAGCAAAACCCTTGGAAAAGAACCGCGGCACAAAGAAAAACCAAGGGGGAATTGAAACACCATCTAAGAAAATAAAACTTTTTTTTTCTTCGACTTTAATCCCTCAAGAAGACAATCGAGGAAATCCATCGTCGGAAAAAGTAAAAAAAAATCCAAATAATACTAAGAGCACAAACACACATATACATATTTACATCCCCCACCCTACACTTTAAATTGTGGCATGTCCCTATGATACACAAATAAAAAGCAAGAGCTAAAGGAAACTCCTCTGAATCATCTAGTTTAGGTCTGAATCGAAGTCGGGATCCACTTTACACGCCTGACCCAGTCCAGACATCCCCGCCGAAAGTTTCTTTTCTGCCTTCTTCAAATACACCCTACACTTATTAGGCTTACTCTCTCCAGCTCGCTTATTGAGGGCATTTTCCTTGAATTCAAAGTGTGCAGTCGACTTGTCTAGGTGCCCCTATTGCTTCATGCATCTTGAACACCACTCTTTCTTCCCCCATTCTTAGCATAAGTTGTCTTTCCTGAATGTCTAGAATGGCTCTGCCAGTAGCCAAGAAAGTTCTCCCTAAAATCAGAGGGACCTCCTTATTCTCTTCCATGTTCACTATGTTAAAGTCTACATGGAAGACAAATTTGTCCACCCGAACTAGCACATCTTCCATTATTCCTTAAGGTATGCTTGTGGTCTGATCTGCCTGCTGCAAAGACACATGTATAGATCTGATTTCTCTAATCTTTCTCTCTCAAGCTTCCTGAAAAATAGACAAAAGGCATAAGATTAATAGAAGCATCTGAATCACACAAAGATTTATCAAAATTAGTACTTGCAAAAGAGCAAGGTATAGTAAAACTCCCTGGATCTCCACACTTTTGAGGGAGCTTATTTTGCAGAATAACACTACAATGCTCTATGAGCTTGACTACTGATGTCTCTTCCACTTTACGCTTATTGGAAAATATCTCCTTCAAGAACTTGGCATATATTGGCATCTGTGAAAACACCTGTGTGAAAGGTAGATTAACATGCACTTGCTTGAGCACTTCTAGAAAACGCCCAAATTGTTTGTCCAGCTTCTCTCTTCTATGCTTCTGAGGGAATGGTAGAGCGGGCATATATTTACCCTCTTCAGTCTCCTCATTTATTTAATTCCCATCATTCTTCTTTTTCAGAGCTCTAGTCCTCCCCTTCTTCTTCTGACCATCATCTGAATATACCCTCACATCCCTTCTTGATTATCGTTTTTTTTCCTGCTCCTCCAAATCTCCACTTGTCTTTTAATCAACTCACCCTTTTGTTTTGCTATAGGGTCCTTCAATAATTTCCCACTTCTTAAGGACACTGCATTTATCGTTTCTTTTGGATTCCTTTCAGTATCAACAAGAAGAGTTCCTGGAACCCTCTCAAACAAGAGATTAGCAAGTTGACGCACCTGTCTTTCCAAGTTTCGAATGGTTATGCCCTGTTCTCGGATAGCTGTGCCATGAGTTTCATGCCTCTCATTTGTCTTAATAATAAAGGCCTTCATCAGATCTTTCATGCGACTGATTGGCATGTGGAGGGTGATATTGTTGCCTCTGCTAATTTTCAAATCCTAGAGCTTCTTGTCCCTGGGTCTCGAATTATTTTGCTGCCATGAGTTCATATTACCACTCGGTGATAGGGGTGGGCATAATACCGACCGAACCGAAAAAATCGGCCGAACCAAAAATTTTGGTTTATTTGGTTTTGGTTTTTCGATTTATTTGGTCGGTTTGCGGTTTATAATTTTAAAAAGTTTGATGTTCGGTTCAGTGGTCGGTTTTAATGGTTCAGTTTTCGATTAAACCAAAAAACCAAAAAAATGAATTGAAATGTTTGGTAGGAGGGTAGACGAGGATAAAGTCCTTTATCTTTGACATTTGATGATCCTACAGAAAAACTCATTCGGCAAAACTAACAGATAGAAGGGGTTCTCAATTTACCCCTTCGCGAGACATTTATATATTTGACAAGGAACATGCAGAGATAGTCATGTAGTTTGGCCCAAGAACCTTGTAAATACCTATAGACAGGAAGCTAAGTGTGATAGTGTTAGTATGGCCGGATGAGTTGCGGGTATACGGAGCTACTACTAGTGCTTGCTTGAGCTGCGAAACTTGTTGTTGGTAGGAGTTTTGCCTGAGGGAAGGAGCTGTTGGATGGCATATCCAGCAGCAAGTCCTGATCAGAACTTTCATTTGCAAAACGGAAGGAATTCTCTAAAGGCAATGCAAATAGGCTTCTTGGACTGAAGCAAGAGCTATTTGTAGATAGTAATCAATTTTCGTACACCCCAGAAGTCACATAGTAATCTATTTTCGTTGTTTCGTACTATTTTTTCCATGGCTTGAAACCGAAAACCGAACCGATTAAAACGAACCAAACATGAATAAACCGAACCGAACCGAAGTTATTATGATTCGTTTGTGGTTATTAAAATCACAAACCGAAAATCGAATTAACCGAACCGGAATTCTACAAAACCGAACCGAACCGACCGATGCCCACCCCTACTTGGTGAACTCCAAGAAAAGCCTGGGTGCCTCTGCCCCATGGAGTTAAAATTATTTCCACTTTGGTAGTTGCCTCTGTCAAAGTTTCCCACATCATTTACCACTTCATCTGCAGTCGAGGCCTGACACTCATGCATTGGATGTCCCATTCCACAAGAGTCACAAACTGATGATGGCTGGCTCTGGACCTTGGCTAGGGTCAACTTTCTTATCTCTTTGTCCATGGTCTCTAGCTGGGCTTCCATTGATGTGTTAGAGTCCACCTGGTGAATCCCAACAGATTTTCTTCTTTCATTACTCTCAGGGGGCCATTGGTTAGCATCTTCAGAAGCTCATCAAGAATTGCAATAATCTCCTCAGGAGTTTTCTTCGTTAAATGACCTTCAACTGCAGTGCTAAGAGTTCATTATGAGGAAGGTATCAGTCCATCCCAAAAGGCGTCACGACCCCAAAATCTCACATATCATGATGGTGCCTATCGCATTACTAGGCAAGCCGACAGTCACAAATAACCACGCATCTTTAATTTGAAAACATAATGAAATAAGCGTAATAGTGAAAATCTCATGAATAACTGTTAAGAAAATACTGCGGCTCAATACAAAATCCTCCAAAATCCGGGTATCACCGAGTACATGAGCATTTAAAATGACAACATGGTCTGACTACTAAAATAAGTGTCTAGAAAGATAGAACGGTGCTAATAAAATTAAACAGGAAGAGTTGGAGTTTGCGGACGCCAAGGCAGCTACCTCAATAGTCTCAGAATAGATGAAGCTCCAAAGCTAGCAACTGTCGTGCCCAGAAGTACCTGGATCTGCACACAAAGTGCAGAGTGTAGTATGAGTACAACCGAATCAATGTACTCAACAAGTAACAAGACTAACCTTGGGCTGAAAGCAGTGACGAGCTCAGACAGTTACAATCCAAATGCAGATTTTAACAATACAGAAATGTAGACATGCTTTCAAGTTTAACAGTTTAAGTTCAACACGGATAAAATATGTCGAGTGCGAGTGATATGAGTAATGTTACATCTCTATATATACATGTCAATTATGCATGCCAATTGTAATGAAACACAATGATAAAGTCATAGACACACTTTCGGAGTATTCAATCTCACTCAGCACGCTCAATCACTTAGTAATCCCAGTCACTCAGTACTTCCAATCACTCAGCACTCGCACTCGGCAGTCGCACTCAGTAGGTACTTGCGCTCACTACTAGTATGTCAAACTCTAGAGTGGCGGATCCTGCCCAAGCACTAATATAAGCCAATCATGACATGAATCAATAAAGTTTGCTGCGTCGTGCAGCCCGATCCCATAAATATCACTCACAATCAGGCCCTCAGCATCACTCAGTCATCAATCTCTTCAGTCTCTCGGGCTCACAAATCTCATAACAATCAACCCAAACAATGATAATATGATGTAACAATAATGGCAACAGAGACTAAGATATGATATGCAAAGGATAGATGTGACTGAGTACATGATTGCAAATTAAGAAAATAATTCAACAAGAAAACGACCTCTGAGGGTCCCAACAGTACCAGCATATAGCCTAAACATGATTTCTAACATGAATCACAACTTAATTCCTCTAACACATAGAGAGTACATGAATAATAACAAGATTAGATGATTACACAGTTCCATGGAATCGACCGAGTCCCAATTTCTACGGTGCACGCCCACACGCCCGTCACCTGGCATGTGCGCCACATCGACACCAACCATATAACACATAATTCATGGCTACATACTCTCAGAACCAAGTTTAGAAGTGTTACTTACCTCAAACAGTACAAATCTCTACTCCCACAAGCCCTTGCATCGCGAATCGGCCTCCGAACGACTTGGATAGCCACAAACAACTCAATACAATCAACACAAGCTACAGCAATCAATTCCATATGATAAACCTAGGTTCTTTAACAAAAGTCAAAAAGTCAACCCTGGGCCCACATCTCGGAATCCAACAAAATTTTTGAAATCCGAACACCCATTCAATAATGAGTCCAACTACACCAAATTTACCCAATTCTAACATCCAATCGCCACTCAAATCCCCAAATCTTACTCTCCAATCCCTAGTCCAAAATTCCCTAAACTCCACCTTAAAAACACATAATCTAGGTGGGAAATTCAATGGCTATTCAATATTAATAGATAAAAAAGACCAAAAGTTGCTTACCTCTTGAAATCTAGCAAAACCCCTCTCAAAAATCGCCTCCAACCGAGCTTGCAAAGTCCAAAAATGAAGAAATCTCGGAACCCTATGAATTTATATTCTGCCCAGGCATTTACGCACATGCAAACCAAAAATACGCATCTGCGGAACCGCATCTGCAGTCAAACTTCTGCACCTGCGGAACTCACATAAGTCTCCAACCAGCCGCACCTGTGGTCCCCCCCCCCCCCCCCACCTGCGAGACCGCTTCTGTGGAGTCCACTTCGCTTCTGTGACTCCACTGCTTCCTTCCCACTTCTGCTTCTGCGACCCTTCATGTGCAGAAGCGCATTTGCTTCTGTGGGTTTCCTTCCGCACATATGCTCCCAGGCCTCCTTTCCTAGACTCGCACCTGCGCCTCCATGTCCGCTTTTGCGGCTCCGCACCTGTGGCCAAAACCTCGTAGGTGCGGTTACACCAGCACAACAACCTACAGCAAATTTCACAAGTCTAATTCTTGATTCGATTTCAATCTGAATCATCCCCGAGGCCCCCGGGGCCCTATCCAAACATACCAACCCATCCAAAAACATAATACGAACTTAGTCGATGCCTTAAATCACATCAAACAACATCAAAAATACGAATCGCACCTCAATTCAATCCTAATGAAACTAATGAATTTCCAACTTCTACAATCGATGCCGAAACCTATCAAACTAACTCCGATTGACCTCAAATTTTGTGCACAAGTAATAAATGGCACAACAGACCTATCTTTACTTCCAAAACCAAAATCCGAGCCCGGAAACCACAAAGTCAACTCTCGATCAAACTTCTCAACTCTCCAAATTTCAACTTTTTCAACTTTCGCCAATTCAAGCCAAGATCCCCTATGGACCTCCAAATAAATATCCGAACACACTCCTAAGTCCAAAATCACTATGGGCCTATCGGAACAATCAAAACTCTGTTCTGGAGTCATTCACACATAAATCAGCATTTGGTCAATTCTTAGAACTTCGGCTTCCAACATTGGGACTAAGTGTCCCAACTCATTTTGAAAAATCCCCGAAACCAAACCAGCCACACCAGCAAATCACATAACAACAAATGAGCATAGAATAAGAAATAACTGGGTGAATGGGGCTATAATACTCAAAATGACCGGCCGGGCCATTACATCCTCCCTCTCTTAAACAAACGTTCGTCCTCGAACGGGTCTAGAATCATACCTGGAGTCTCAATTAGGTGTGGATATTTGCTTCGCATCTCTTGCACGGTCTCCCAAGTAAACTTCTCGACTGGCTGCCCTCTCTACTGCACCTTCATTGAAGTTGTATTCTTTAATTGGGGTTTTGAATAAAACGACCTTTTGATTTTTCAGTTTTTTTTCGTTTTCATATTGAAAAAGTACCTCAACTTTTGAACCTGCCGATCCAAAATAGCCACCGACTCCACATCATAAGTCAAATTCCTATCTTACTGAATCGTGCTGAAGTCCAAAACATGAGAAGGATTGCCGAAATACTTCCGGAGCATGGAAACATGAAACACTGGATGAAGACTCGATAGACTAGGCGGCAATAAAAGCTTATAAGCCACCTCCCCAATCATCTCAAGCACCTCAAACGGGCCAATATACCGAGGGATCAACTTGCCTTTCTTCCCTAACCTCATAACGCCCTTCATGGGCGAAACTCTGAGCAATACCTTCTCCCTCACCATGTAAGCAACATCACAAACCTTCCTATCGGCGTAACTCTTCTGTCTAGATTGCCGATCCTAAATTAACTTAACCTTTTCCAAAGCATCTTGAAGCAAGTCAGTACCCAATAGCCTAGCCTCACCCGGCTTAAACCAACCAACTAGAGGCCGACATTGCTCCCATACATGGCCTCATTCGGAGCTATCTGAATAATCGATTGGTAGATGTTGTTGTAGGCAAACTCTGCAAGTGGCAGAAACTGATCCCAAGAACCCCCAAAATCTATGACACAAGCACGTATCATATCCTCATATATCTGAATGGTGCGCTCAGACCTGTCCGTCCGTCTGAGGGTGGAATGATGTACTCAACTCAACCCGCGTGCCTAACTCTCGCTGATAACTCTCCAAAACTACAACGTGAACTGCGTGCCCCCATCTGAAATAATGGACACCGGTACACCGTAAAGGCGAACAATCTTGCGAAAATAGATCTCAACAAACCGCTCCGTAGAATAGGTAGTCCCAATTGGAATGAAATGTGCGGACTTAGTCGACCGGTCCACAATCACCCAAATAGCATCAAACTTCTTCAAAGTTCGTGGGAGTCCAACTACGAAGTCCATGGTGATACGCTCCCATTTCCACTCAGGAATCTCAAGCTTCTAAAGCAAACAACCCAGCCTCTGATGCTCGTACTTCACTTGCTGACAATTCAAGCACCGAGATACAAACTCCACTATGTCTTTCTTCATTCTCCTCCACCAATAATGCTGCCTCAAGTGCTGGTATATCTTTGCGGCACCTGGATGAATGAAATACCACAAATTGTGGGCCTCCTCAAGAATCAACTCCTGTAACCCACCTACAATGGGCACACAAATCCGACCATGCATCCACAATACCCCATCATCCACAATAGAAACCTCCTTGGCATCACCGTGTTGAATCGTGTCCTTAAGGACAAGCAAATGGGGGTCGTCATACTGTCGCTCTCTGATGTGATAATTAAGGAAGTCCAAGAAACCACACAAGCTAGAACCCGACTAGGCTCCGAAACATCTAACCTCATGAACTGATTGGCCAAGACCTAAACATCTGATGCAAGTGGTCCCTCACCAATAGGAATAAATGCAAGGCTACCCATACTCACCGCCTTCCTACTCAAGGCATGGGCCACCACATTGGCCTTCTCAGGATGATACAAAATGGTAATATCATAGTCCTTTAGCAGCTCCAACCATCTCCACTGCCTTAAATTTAGATCATTTTGTTTGAACAAGTGCGGAAGACTCCGATGATCCGTAAATACCTCACAAGACACACCGTAGAGATAATGCCTCCAAATCTTCAATGCATGAACGATGGCTGCCAACTCCAAATCATGAACGTGGTACTTTTTCTCATGAGGCTTCAGCTGGCATGAAGCATAAGCAATCACTCAACCCTACTACATCAAGATACACCTATAATGACCCGGCCAATCATTTCATGAGTTACCGCTCCGTTTTCCCCCATTTCTGCTTCTTTATGCTGTGTTCATTTGTGTTATATGGTATCGAGTTAGTCGGTTCGAATCCAGAATGGTTTTGGAAAGGTTTGAAACACTTGGTCTCTTAAGTTGGTCTTTTAGTTGGAAAAGTCAACCGGAAGTTGACTTGTGAGCAAACGATCTTGGAATTTTGTTTTTATGATTGGATAGCTTTCGGAGGTGATTTGGAACTTAGGAGCGTGATCGGAATGAGTTTTGGAGGTCCGGAGTAGATTTAGGCTTGAATTGGCGAAATTGGAATTTTGGCGTTTTCCGGTTGGTAGTGGAAATTTTTATATAGGGGTCGGAATGGAATTCTGGAAGTTAGAGTAGGTCCGTGGTGTCATTTGTGACGTGTGTGCAAAATTTCAGGTCATTCGGACGAGGTTTGATAGACTTTTTTATCAAAAGCGGAATTCGGAAGTTTTTGGAACCTTAGGCTTGAATCGATGTTATTTTGTTGATTTGATGTTGTTTTAGGTGATTTGAAGTTTGGTATAAGTTTGGGTAGTGGTATATGACTTGTTTGTTCTTTTGGTTGAGGTCCCGGGGGCCTCGGGATGATTTTGGGTGGTTGACGGGAAGTTTGGAGTTGGAAATTTGCAGCTGTAGCTGCTGAAGTTCCTGTCATAACCGCACTTGCGGCTAGGGGACCGCAGGTGCGGGCCTGAAGAAGCGTTGGGAAGCCACAGATGTGGCCAAGAGCAAGAAGTCCAGAAGTCGCAGGTGCGGAAGGCTTAGCGCACCTGCCATACCGCAGGTGCGGAAGGTGAGGCGCAGGTGCGGTTCCTGGAACTTAAGTGAATTTCGCAGATGCGCACCTGGGACCGCAGGTACGGGTCTGCAGGTGTGAGGTTTTCGACCGCAGAAGCGGTTTTGCTGGGCAGAAAATACATATTTGGCCCTTCGCGATTTTCAGCTCTGCTTCACCATTTTTAAATCGATTTTGGAGCTTTAGGGAGATTTTGAAAAGGGAATTCAAGGGAACTTCATTGAGGTAAGATTTTTTAACATAAAAATCATTTTTATGGTGTTATTTCACGGATTAGGCTTGTAATTTATGGAAATTAGTGGTTGAAATTGAAGAAAACTAGGTTAGAGACCTAAAATTAGGGATTTGAGGGGTCATTTGTGGTTGAATTTTGGTAAATTTGGTATGTGTGAACTCGTGAGAGGATAAGTTTTCCACTGATGTTAATTTTGTCAGATTGCGAGATATGGGCTCGGGGGTCGTGTTTGGCCAATTTCGGGTTTCTTGATGCAATTTGATTATTTTCGCATGGGCTTCGTTCCCTTAGCATATTCTAATGTTATGATACTGATTTTGGGTTGATTCGACGCGAGTTGAGGCCGATTCGAGAGGCAAGGGCATCGCGGGCTAGAGTTTGGACCGGATTGAGGTAAGTAATGATTGTAAATATTGTACTGAGGGTACGAAACCCCGGATTTCACATCGTTGTGCTATTTTGAGGTGACGCACACGCTAGGTGACGAGCGTGGGGTCGTGCACCATTGGGGATTGTGACTTGGTCCGTCCCGTACGACTATTAAGTCGCGTATTTACTTGAAAACTATTTGATATTGTTATATTTTGGAAAGTATTATTGTGTTTGGGGCTAAATGCCGTGTCTGGGCCTTGTGCTGATTGTTTGGACCCTTATTTTTTTTTACTACTGATTTCCTCACTGTTCTCGGTTTGATATATACACTCAGTCATGCTATGTTCTTACTGTTTTCATAACTCAGTTTTATTCACTCCTCTTGATTTCATAAATGATATTTTTAGCCGAGTACTTGTTTTACTATCAGCCTGAGGGGCTTGAGTGAGTTTTGATTGAGTGAGGCCGAGGGCCTGTGTCGTGAGGATGTTATGGGATCGGGCTGCACGCCACAGCATGTGGTACTGATTTGTGATATATGAGAGGCCGAGGGCCTGGTTTATTATGCCACGAGGTGGCTTGTGATTGTTATGAGGCCGAGGGCCTGTTTGATTATGCCACGAGATGGCTTGTTATAGCGCTTGGGCTGTAAGGAGTCTGTACACCCCCAGTGAGTGCGGATACCCAGTGTGAGATGTGATATTGCCCGAGGGGCTGTTTTTATTTCATGTTATTGCCCAAGGGGCTGATACGAGTGATTGTGAGATAGCCCGAGGGGCTGGTTCTATTGATATTTTGCCCGAGGGGCGGCTATGGTACATGTTTTGGCCGAGGGGCTATTTTATGTTTCCATACTTTTACTCACCGTTTTCATCACTCATTTGAAACTATTGAAAAGTGTTTTAAAAGGGTTTTACTGAACTGAGATGTTTTTACGAGTTTTACTGTTTTACTCCATTGTGCTGGACTTATACTGTTTTGTTGTAGCATTATGCTATGGTTTACGTGTTTTCTTACTGCTCAGCTGCCTTTACTTTTATTACTTACTGAGTTGGCGTACACAAATTACTCCCTTCACCTTGTGTGCAGATCTAGGAGTCTCTGGTCACGCAAGCGAGTGCTGATTTGTCTTCCAGCAGGTTTTCAGAGTTGACTAGGTAGCTGCTTGACATTCGCAGCCCAGTGTTTCTCCTTCCTATCTTTATTACGCTTTGTATTAGTTTGTTTCAGACTATGTTGTCTTTTCGTATTTCTAGACGAGTTGTAGTTGCTCATGACTGGTGACACCCTGATGTCGGGCTGTGTTTTGTTTCTGCACTGTTCTATTCTACCTTACATTTTGGGATTTTAGCTTATTAATGACTTTTGAATGACTTATTAAAATGGTTGGATGAGTTTTGGGGTTTGTGTCGGTTGGCCTAGTTTCACGATAGGCGCCATCACGATCGGGTCCGTTTTAGGGTCGTGACAACACCTAATACAAGTCCGAGAAGCATCACAATATACTGTATAAGAACCCGATGTTGAAAGCTAAACTAGAACTGGAGTTGTGGTCAAGGCAGCATTGAGCTTCTGAAAGCTCTCTTCACACTCATTCGACCACTTGAATGGAGAACCCTTCTGGGTCAACCTAGTCAAAGGCGCTGTAGTGGACGAGAAACCCTCCACAAAGCGACGATAATATCCTGCCAAGCCGAGAAAACTCCGAATCTCAGTAGTTGAAGATGGTCTAGGCGAACTCTAAATTGCCTCTATCTTCTTCGGATCCACCTTGATCCCCTCACTAGACACCATGTGCCCCAAGAATGCTACCAAACTGAGCCAAAACTCACACTTGGAGAACTTGGCAAAGCTTCTCCTGCCTCAACCTCTGTAATACAATCCTCAGATGTTGTGCATGCTCCTCATGGCTACGTGAATACACCAGGATATCATCAGTAAATACTATGACAAACGAATTAAGATATAGTTGGAATACACTGTTCATCAGATGCATGAATGTTGTTGGGTCGTTGGTCAGCCCAAAAGACTTCACAAGGAACTCATAGTGACCATAGCAGGTCCTAAATGTCGTCTTCAGAATATCCGAGTCCCAAATTTTCAACTGGTGATAACCAGACCTCAAATCAATCTTAGAGAACACCCTAGCTCCCTAAAGCTGGTCAAATAAGTCATCAATGCGCGGCAAAGGATACTTGTTCTTAATTGTAAGTTTGTTCAACTACCTATAGTCAATGCACATCTGCATAGTACCATCTTTCTTCTTCACAAATAGAACCGATGCACCGCAAGCCGACACACAAGGCCTAATGAACCCCTTATTAAGAAGCTCATGCAATTGCTCTTTCAATTCCTTCAACTCTGCTGGTTTCATACGGTACAGAGGAATAGAAATAGGCCGAGTGCCCAGCACCAAGTCAATACCAAAATCAATATCCATGTCGGGCGGCATGCCCGATAGATCTGCAGGAAATATATCTGAAAAGTCTCGTACTATCGGAACAAAGTCAATTGTAGGAGTATCAGCACCAACATCCCTCACAAAAGCCAAATATGACAAACACCCATTCCCCACCATACGTTGGGCCTTCAAATGTGAAATCACCCTACTGGGGACATAGTCTAGAGAACCTCTCCACTCGATCCTAGGAAACCCCGGCATCGCCAACGTCACGTTCTTAAAGTGACAATCCAGAATAGCATGACATGGGACAACCAATCCATACCAAAGATTACGTCGAAATCAATCATACTAAGCAGTACGAGATATCTAGTCTCCAATCCCCTAATATTCACCACACACGAAAAATACACACGGTCCACAACACTAGAATCGCCCACAGGCATAGATACATGAACTGGCAACACTAAAGACTCACGGGGCATATCTAGATAATGAGCAAAATATGATGATACATACGAATAAATGGAACCAGGGTCAAATAATATAGAAGCATCCCTGTGGCATACTGAGACAATACCTGTGATTACTGTGTCTGAAGCAACGACTCATGTCCTTGTAGGGAAAGCATAGCACCGGGCCAGGCCGGCACCTGATCGGCCTCCCCCTCAAGGGGGACCTCTAGCTTCCAGAGCCCCACCATGAGTTGGCAATGCGGGTGGTGAAGTAACTGGTGTGGATGTCATAACCTGACCCCTCTACTGAACTTGACCTCTAAAACGACGGGGACACTACCTCCACACATGTACAAACTCCTCGCACTCGAAGAACCTCCCCGAAGTTGGTGGGGACTGAATCAGACCCTGAATAGATGGAGCACGAGGTGAACTCTAAGCTGGGAAGGGCATTGAGAGACGACTGGCCCAGACGAGCATGGTATGAACCATGGCTAGCTGATGCACCACGATGAATCGCATGAGCCATCTGAGCGAGCCTATAAGGACGACACCTACTATGGTGGGACTACCCTCCAGAAGAAATACCGCTGAAACAACCCAAACCACGAGGCCTCTTGGCCTTCCTCTCCTCACGCTCCTGACTACGGACCCGCTCTAGCTGCCGAGTAATATTGACCACCTCATCGAACCTAGAACCTAATGCAATCTCTCGAGTCATGAAAAGGCGCATTCTATAGTAGAGGCCATCAATGAACTTCCTAATACTCTCCCTCTTTGTGGGAACCAACCAAATTGCATGAAGAGCAAACTCTGAAAATCTCATCTGGTACTGGGTCACGGACATACCCTCCTAGCGTAGCTGCTCAAACTGCCTAAGCAACTCCTCCCTGTGGGTCGGTGCTACAAACTTTTCCAAGAAGAGAACGGAGAACTCGTGCCATGTAAGTGGTGTGCATCGACTGGCCTGCTCAACTCATAAGCCTCCCACCATCTAAACTCTGAAGGCTGCCCCCGATACCTGAAAAGCAGTAAATGAGATCCACTAGTCTCCAAAATACCCGCTGTGCGAAGAATCCGTTGGCACCTGTCTAAGAAATCCTGAGCATCCTCTGACTCAGCCCCGCTGAATAATGGAGGCTTGAGCCTCCCAAAACTCTCTAGCCTTTTCTCCTGAGCAACTGCAACCGACTGGGCTGGTAGTACCCCCGATGTTTGAAGTCCCTGAACCACCTTCTCTAGAGTACGGGCAGCGGGAGCCTGAGCACCTCCCCTAGCCTGAGAAGTGGATGGCACGATCGAAATTGAAACCGCTTGAGCAAGGCTAGTGCATACAGTCAATATTTGGTCCAATGCCTCCTGAGGGCCTGGAATCACAATGGGCACCGCTGGTGCCTGAGCTGGTCCCAACGGCTTAACCACATCTGGGATTTGCTCCTGAGCTGGAGCAACTGGTGTATCTGCAGGTGCTTCTCTAGTTGTTGAACGAGATGCACCTCGGCCTCTACTGCGGCCCCGGCCTCTTGTGGCCCTAGCTGGTGGTACTGGTGGTCGTCCGCCCAATCCAGCAGCGCGTGCCCTTACTATTTGTGAAAGAATAGAATAACAGAAGTTTTATTTTCGGAATCAACAAATCTGCATGACAGTAATACAAGAAAGTGAAGTTTTCTTAAGGGTTCGGCAGCCTCCCGAAGATAAGCACAGACGTCTCCGTACCGATCGACAAGACTCTACTAAACCTGCTCAAGACTCGTCAGACCTATGTAACCTAGGCTCTGATACCAACTTGTCACGACCCCAAAATGTCACATTTCATGATGCCACCTATCATAGTACTAGGCAAGCCAATAGTCACAAATAATCACGCATCTTTAATTTTAAAACATAATGAAATAAGCTTAATAGTAAAAATCTCATAAATAACTGATAAGAAAATACCGCTACACAATACAAAAGCCCCCAAAATTCGGGTATCACTTAGTACATGAGCATCTAAATGACAATGCAATCAGACTACTAAAACAACTGTCTAGAAAGATAAAATAGTACTAATAAACTGAAAAGAGGGAGAGTGGAGGTCTGCGGACGCCAAGGCGGCTACCTCAATAGTCTCCAAACATATGAATCTCCAAAGCTAGCAACCGTGCTCAAAAGTACCTGGATCTGCACACGAAGTGCAGAGTGTAGTATGAGTACAACCGACTCAATGTACTCAACAAGTAACAAGACTAAACTTGGGTTGAAAGCAGTGACAAGCTCAGACAGTTACAGTCCAAATGCAGATTTTAACAGTACAAAAATATAGACATGCTTTCAAGTTTAACAGTTTAAGTTCAACACGGATAAAATATGCCGAGTGTGACTGATATGAGTAATGTTACATTTCTATATATACATGTCAATTATGCATGCCAATTGTAATGCAACATAGTGATAAAGTCATAGACATACATTCGGAGTATTCAATCTTACTCAGCACGCTCAATCACTTAGTAATCCCACTCACTCAGGACTCCTAGTCACTCAGCACTCTCAATCACTCGGCACTCGTGACAGCACTCACACTCAGTAGGTACCTGCGCTCACTGCTAGTATGTCAGATTCTGGGAGCAGATCCTGCCCCAAGTGCTAATAAGTCAATCATGGCATGAATCAATACACCCTGATGCGGCGTGCAACCCGATCCCATAAATATCACTCACAATCAGGCCCTCAGTCTCACTTAGTCATCAATCTCTATAGTCTCTAGGGCTCACAAATCTTATAACAATTAGCCCGAACAATGATAATATGATGTAATAATAATGGCAACAAAGACTGAGAAATGATATGCAAAGGATAGATTTTACTGAGTACATGATTGCAAATTAAGCAAATAATTCAACAACAAAACGACATATATGGGTCCCAACAGTATCAACATATCGCCTAAACATGATTTCTAACATGAATCACAACTCAATTCCTCTAACAAATGGAGAGTACACGAATAATAACAAGATTAGATGACAACACGGCCATACGCCCGAGTCACAATTTTTACAGTACACGCCCATACGCCCGTCACCTCAACACCAACCACATAACAAGTAATTCAGGGATTCATACCCTCAGAACCAAGTTTACAAGTGTTACTTACCTTAAATCGTGCAAATCTCTACTCCAACAAGTCCTTGCCTCCCAAATCGGCCTCCGGACAACTCGAATCTAACCACAAACAACTCAATACAATTAAACAAGCTATAAGAATCAATTCCATATGATAAAGCTAGGCTCTTTAACAAAAGTCAAAAAGTCAACTCAAAAGTCAACCCCAAGCACATGTCTCAGAATCCAACAAAATTTACAAAATCCAACCATCCATTCAATAACGAGTCTAACCATACCAAAATTACCCAATTCCGACATCTAATCGCCACTCAAATCCCCAAATCTTACTCTCCAATTCCTAGTCCACAATTTCCTAAATTTCACCTTAAAAACACATTATCTAGGTGGGAAAGTCAATGGGTATTAGATAAAAACGACCAAAAGTTGCTTACCTTTTGAAATCTAGCAAAACCCCTCTCAAAAATTGCCTCCAACCGAGCTTGCAAAGTCCAAAAATGAAGAAATCTCGAAACCCTACGAATTTATGTTTTGCCCAGGCATTTTTCGTACCTGCGAACCAATAATCTGCTTCTGCGAAACCGTATCTGCAGTCAGAGTTCCGCACCTGCGGGACTCACTTAAGTCCCCGACCAGTCACACCTGCGGTCCCCTCCTCGCACCTGTGGGACCGCTTGTGCGGAGTCCACTTCGCTTCTGCAACTCCACTGCCTCCTACCTCTTGTCCACTTCCGCTTCTGCGGGCCTTCATGCGCAGAAGTGCATTCGCTTATGTGAGCTTCCTTCTGCACCTGGGCTCCCAGGCCTCCTCTCCAGGACATGCACTTGCGCCTCCTTGGGCATTTTTGTTGCTCCGCACCTGCGGCCAAAACCTCGCAGGTGCAGTTACACCAAAATAGCAACCTACGGCAAATTTCACAAGTCTAATCCTTGATCCGATTTCAATCAAAATCATCCCCGAAGTCCCATCCAAACATACCAACCCATCCTTAAACATCATTAAAACTTAGTCGAGGCCTCAAATCATATCAAACAACATCAAAAACATGAATCGCACCCCAATTCAAGCCTAATGAAACTAATGAATTTCCAACTTCTACAATCGATGCTGAAACCTATCAAAGACCTCAAATTTTGCACACTAGTCATAAATGACACAACGAACCTATTTCGACTTTCGGAACCAAAATTCGAGCTCGGTAACCACAAAGTCAACTCTCGGTCAAACTTCTCAACTCTCCAAACTTAAACTTTTCCAACTTTTGCCAATTCAAGTCAAAATCACCTACGGACCTCCAAATCAATATCCGGACACAATCCTAAGTCCAAAATCATACGGAGCTATCGGAACCATCAAAATTCCGTTTCTGAGTCATTTACATATAAGTTCCAGTCAACTCTCTTAACTTAGGCTTCCAACCTTGGGACTAAGTATCCCAACTCATTCTGAAACATCTCTGGAACCAAATCAGCCACCCCGGCAAGTCACATAACAATAAATGAGCACAGAATAAGCAATAAATGGGGAACAGATCTATAATAATCAAAACGACCGATCGGGTCATTACAAAAAGTCCTAGAGTTGTATCCACAATTCGATTCCATTATGCTAACACCTTCTTACTACCTCCTTGATCTTTCCTAAGCTTCGAAGACTGTCTTAGTGTCCTTCTGGCGGAAGTTGTAAATTTTCCTTCTGAATTTCACTATTTTTGTAGTTGAGAAGTACTTTCCAAGAAATGTTTTAGTCATATTTCCCCATGTCCTGATCGACCCAGTTGGTAGGCTTCGAAGCTAGTGCTTCGCGTCATCCTTCAGTGAAAAGGATAATGCCCTTATGTAGACTGCATCTTTTGACACTCCATTGTATTGAAAGATGTTCATGATTTCCTCAGAGTCCATCAAATGGGTATTAGGATCTTCCTTTGCCTTCCCTATAAAGATAGAGTTGTTCTGGATGGTTTGAAGCAAGCCTTGCTTCAACTCATAATTATTTGCTACTACTGGTGGAGGTCTGACACTTGACACTCCCTGATTGTAGACTGGTCTGCATAGTCACCTAATGCTCTCCTAGGCCTAGGAGTCATATTTTCGAACTGGTCTTCAACTAGGGGTCAATTTAGATTAAATCTTCGACCCCCATTCTCTTACGGTCTCATTGGCAGCTTTAAGGGCTGCTTCCGCTGCTACCTGTGCAACTTGTTCCCTATGTTGTGCTGCCTCTCTTGCAGCTAAGTCTACTCCATCATTCTCGTTGTTCGCCATTTTATCTTGAATCGAAGTCTGACCCAAGAATGATCTAACTGATTCCTTCTCTTTTCTCAATTGTCGCAGGTGCTTGTTGTTGATACCCAATTTTTTCTCATATTATTTTTAATATATATATATATATATATACTTTCAAAATAGCACATATGCAGTTATAAGCATGCGTAAGCATTTTTATAATTTTTCTATAATTTTAAAAGCTCCAAATCAATTTATTTCTTCTCTTTTATTTAATAAATATCCAATAATTATCCTTCAAATTACTTTTGTGATGATTTGGCCATCTAAATTCATTATTCATGCCAACATAGTGTTTAAATATTTTAGTGCATTTTTTGCGATTATATTTACATTTTAGGCTAAATTGCACATCTTTGCAATAATAGCCCATATTAATGTATAATTACATTATTGATGCATAAAATGGTCTTTTATATTTTAAAATGTTAAACAACTATTTTAAATCATTATAGTACACGAAGATATTTTTTGGAATTCATTTATTATTTTTATAAATTATATAGTTATTAAAAGTGGCTATTTAAAATCTAGCCTATTTTTATTTTCAATTTCATCCCCAATTCAACCCAATTACCAGCCCCAGCCCCAATAAAATTACCCAGCCCAAACCTTGAAGACCCTATACGGCCCCAATACCCTTTAATATCGGCCGTTGATCATAGAGATCAACGGCCACAAACAACCCTTCCTAAAATAAACCAAAAGACCCCCCTCCCCAAACCCTATCATTCTATACCATCCGCCGCCCTGAAACCCCTCTCCTCTCTCAAACGCTCTCAAACCTAACCCTAATCAAACCTCACTAACACTCGTCAATGGCTATCTATGGTGGTTTCTCACCACCTCCCAGGTCTCCAATGGCCTCTCTCACGTTAGTCTTGCCATCTCCAGGGTCCTCAAGGGACCAGGGCTAGTTGGCTTGCATCTATGGTCCCTTTCTCACCTGCTTCAGGCTGTTCCAGTGTGATTTCGAGTAATATCGTCCTACATCGGTTACGATCTATGGATTTCTAAGCAGGTTTCTTCACCTCTGTGTTGTTCTCCTCGAAACCCTAATTTCTTGCTTCTGAACCTCTTAGATCTGTACAGATCTGAGATGATTTAAACTTGTTTCATATGAGTTTTACAATAACCTTATGTTTCTTTACAAAAAATCGTATGATTTTCAAGTGATTTTTCATCTTTCTCTAAACTAGGGTTTCCTGAAATTTCTTTTTCCAAAACATTTAGTGATTCGAGTGTTTAATCTTCTGTTTCTATATGTTTTAACCGATTTCATTAGGTTTGTTACAACCTTAACTCCTTTGTACTAAAAACCCTAATCTTTTCGACTCTTTTGTTTGGTTTCTGAGTTATTCGAGTACTGACTTTGTTCTTGCCTGGATTCTTGTGATTTCTCTTAGCCGTTTAAATGTCTCGTGGTTTTCTTACCCTAATATGCCTCTATTGGGATTCTTAATTCAACTTTTCACTGATTCTATATGTTTGTGTTCATCCAGACTACTCATGTTAAGACCTATATCTTTCTCCTTTTGAATCAGTGTCGATTTAACTATTTGTTTTGTTAAAATTATGTGTCAAATCCTGACTATTCATTTCTTACCTTATTTTATCTACTAAACTTGCTGACTCTTTCATGATTTTCTCTTTGATTGAACCTTTGATTATTCTAAAGTCCTTATTTCCTAATTTGATTTGAACACTTTTCCTTAACGAAACTTTCGTTTTTACTTCCCTACCCAGTTTAATTGGACTGCTTGCCTTAATTAATTTTCCCTTGCCTTATTTGTTATTTTATTGATTCTTACTGATTGTTTCATTAATTGAAACCCCTATGTATTCACCCCTAATTACCTACTATGTGCTCGATTTCCTTCCTTAAGTGTTTGTCTTGCTTTTACCATTGATTATCCCTTGATTAACGGGAAGACTTACTGATTTTTACATGATTGATTTCCTGAATTTCTCTAATTGCTACCTAATTGATTCTTTACCTTATTTTGCTAAGCTTTGATTACTATATAAACTCCCTCCTATTCTCACTTCTAAAAACGAACATTAGTTCACAAAAGCACACTTACACTCTAAAACTCTCTTTTCTTCTCTGCTACTTGTGATACTCACTGGTCTAGTCGGTTGAAAGCCAAGGCTAGATATTGGAACTGCATCTGCTTTATATTCTGCATTCTTTCTTCAACTGGTATGTCTCTAGTTAAATTTTGAAATCCAAACCCTATGTGTTTCATTCCTGCACTAGTTCATCAGCTATGAATTCAATTTGTCTTCCTGTTTACTTCCTTGCCTAGCATGTCCAAACGCCGTCTTGTTCAATGTATGATTAGCATGTCTATAATTCACTTAGTTATCTGATACTTAACCAGCATGTTTGTGAATATCTGTTTAATCCATTAATTGTGTGATCATGTTGGACTTTCTATATGTGATTCTTATGCGCCCCAATCCCTTTACCCCATGTGAGATCTGTTTGCTGGAGTGTTTCTGAATCTGGATGTTTTATGACCATTTGAATGTCTGCTATTTTCAAAAGAGTTTTGGTATTCTTCACAAACTGTCTTTTACCACTAAATTATTTCCTGTTTCAGAAAATCTTTGATTCATCTCTGTACTATTTTTAAAACCTTTTCAAAACTATGTCAAGCACTCTCACTTTACTCTTAGATTAACTAGGTTATGCCCCTCTGATATGTGTACTGCCTTGAGACCCTTGAGATCTCTCTGAACTCTGGCATATCAGGGCTAGCACTTCCACACTGCACAATAATCAGTTACTATTTGAGAAAGTCTGGGTGTGAGCACTGCCCGGGATCCTTAAGGTCCTTTGGGAACTCTGACACACTTAGACACGAATTTGGCTATGGAACTTTGGCATTTGAGGCTATTTGGAGGCTTGGAAATCATTTGGGCCTGTTTCAGGCTCACTATAGATTAATTTATGCTTATTTATGTAATTTTTCATTTAATTCATTGGTCTGTAATAGTTATTGTAAACAAACAGTGGAGTGCTTAGTGAAAAAGGGAGGGTAGTTATGCATATTGAGTAAATTGGGTGAATATCATGCCTATAGGGTCGTGTTGATTCAAATGTATTTGTTATGTTTGCTTTACTTCCACAATATTAAAAACCATGCCTATAGGATCTAAAAGTGCCTTTAATAATATAGATCATGCCTATAGGGTTAAAATCAGCTTTGTAGATACCATGCCTATAGGGATTTCGCTTTGGTTAAATAATGTTGTTCGTTTTTACCTTGCTTAACTAAAGATCATGTCTATAGGACTTAAAACAGTTTAGTTAAATAAATCAGTTCAAATTCTTGTTTATATACTCTGAAATGGTTTAATTAACTAAATCTGTCCGCTTCTTAAAAAGGTTTTCAAATGCTGCTTAATCATTAACGCTGTTAGAAAGCATGCCTATAGGATCTCAAGTTGTCGTTTAAAATCGCTCTACTGTTTTATTGCATTCCTAATCAATATAGATATCATGCTTTTAGGACATCACTGTTATACGCCTAGGCAGGCGTATAGGATTAAAATTCTACAACCGTAAAACCATGTTCTGCTATCCGCGATTGCTCATACTCAGCAGGTTTAAAATCAGTAGGCAAATGGACTTAGTTCTTTCACACTTTGGTCCTAATTAAATATTGTATACTCTCAGCTCACCTAGATATCATGTTCTAAGGTTTTCTCTCAAATACCCAAAATAGTTATTTGAGACGTGCACTTATTTGTTCTGCTTGTGGAGGTAAAATGTGAACCCTTGATTGCCCCCCCCCCCTCTAAATGCAATCCTACTTGTTTTGATTGACGCTTAGACTTTTCTCCTTTAAACACCTTAGGATGGTCTAGAACTACCCAAAATTAGAGGTCCTAAATACCCCAGGGCCACAAAGAAGGGACAGGTAATGCACGCATAGGATATCTATCAAGGTTACTAGAACGCTTTAGGCTATGACCAAGGGGAGGGAATTGGGTAGTAAAGATATGATGACTACGCGCTAATGCCACGTGTATCCCCTCATCGAGGAGTGATTATCGGGCATTGTGTGTGTATGATCCTGTAGGCTAACCAACCTAGGACCCCCTTTCCCAACTCTCGTTGTTTAAATAAATTTACTTTCTCTTTATATATATGCTACTTGTTCAAAACCTTTTCCTTGTTTCATTACTTGAATGTCAAAACATGCCTTTACTTGCAAGTACGTGGTAAAACTGTTCATCTGTTTATTTGACTAATTCACATGAGTATAAGTTCGGTCGGGACCCACCATTGTGGACCGCGAGGGGTGCCTAACACCTTCCCCTCAAGTTTATTTCGAGCCCTTACCCTAAATCTCCGGTAATGCAAACTAGTCCATGAGTTAATTGCTCGAGGTGCCCTAACGCACCATAATCCGTTAGGTGGCGACTCTTCAAATACCCAATTCCCAAAAGGAAAAAGAGTTATTCCCCCATGGAATGTCGAAACGCGGACGTTCTTCGCGAGGAGGAAAAAAAGGGGGCACGACACTTGTCCAATTCTGGGTTGTATGGCATCAATTCCTTTGAAGAGGATAGTAGTAAAAATAGTAGTAAAAAACAACGTTTGGACCAAAAATAGTAGTAAAAATTCCTAAATTATCACCAAAAACAAGTTTGAACACATTGATTGCCAAACCCCAGCAACGGCGCCAAAATTTGACGAGCGCAAAACACAACACAAAATTGATGCTCGCTAGCCAAAGATAGTATAGTATGATTATCATCTCCACAGGGATTATATTTAAACAATGTTCAAGTAATTTGTGGCTTAAACGCTATTCAAGATGATCAATACTTGATTCGGAAATATTACGAACTACGATTAGTTATTAAAAGTAAAGCAATTGACAATTGATTTCGAAGAACTAGAGATTATCAGAATTTGGTCGTTATCAGTGGGAGAAATAAGGGTCATGACAAGATTGTTATCCTAGAATTGACACTGTTAAGTTTCACTCTCAATGTTTTATTAATTCTCTCAAATTCAACAAGCTATTATCCTAGGTTCCTCTCTCGATTAATCCTAAACTGTTCAAATAAGCTAATATGAGTGCGGTGAAACATGCAACAATCTATTGGTAAGATTGGTCTAAGAGAAACTTCTCTCGAATATTTCTCAATCTTTTCAAAAAGTAGATCACAAAGCTCCTTCGATTACTTTAAAGAACTGCCAAAATAAATTAAGCCGTGCATTACAACAATATTCAATATCACGCTCAACTTCTGATTAAACACAATAATGAATATAATCACAACTAGAGTTAAAACTCTTCCAACAAATTCAAGCAACTAAACAATAATCAAATCCATAGATAACAGTCAAGTCATAAAATCATGTCAAACCCTAAGAAAAACTACTCCATAATCATGGAGGAGGTCGTCACAAAATCATGTCAAACCCTAAGAAAAATTACTCCATAATCATGGAAGAGATCATCACAAATAGAGTTAAAGAATAAGAAAATATCAATACAACGTTACAATCCAAACTCTCATATTGAATTGAAGGAACGATGATAAATTCTTGTGTCTTGAAGACTCCAATGCTCTCAAAAAGCTCCCATGGTTAAAAGTCCCCTCTACAACGTGTTTTTGGTGTATTTATACAATGTAGGAGTGGGCCTGGACGAAACTACCCTTTCCAAGATGAAACAGGAAAAATACTCCAAGAAAATTGTACAGGCGCGCCGCGCCCCGCGCTGAGCCATGCGTCGTGGTAGTGGGAAAGTTCAGAGAGCAGTTTCTGATAGGCGGCAGCAAAATACACTTTCGCGCCGACCCATTTGCGGCGTGACTGTGCAACTTTTCTAGATTAAATTGTTTTCTTCACTTTTTGATATTTAGACTAGGTCCTCGACCCCCGAACGCAATCCCGGTTTAATTCCTTGGAATTTTATCAGACTTCAAAGCTCCAAATTGTTCGATTTAGCTCTACATTATCTTTATAACTTGGAATCACTTCCTGCAAGGCATAGAACATGTAATAAGAATAATTCACTATCATTTAAGCTCAAACTTACATAAAATACAGTAATTAGAGTGCAAAATGCAGCTAAAATATGGATTTCCAGCCTACCATCACTTATAACATTGCATGTCTTATAATTGTCGTATAGAACTAACCTTTCACTTTGGTAGGCGTATAACCTAAAATCTGATTATTGATTAAGCAATTAAATTTATGGGATTAGGCCACAAGCAACTTAATTAAACTAATATATGATTCTTTACTAATAAAAATAATGTAATGATAATAATAATTTAAGTAAAATAATGAAATTAGCAAATAACGAGAGAGAAATTCTTATTGATTAATCCCGGTGGTCAAAAGCCGATGAATAGTAGGGACAATCAATTGAAAGAGAAAGAGAGAGAGTTGTAATATACTTTTAATATATTAATTGAAAGAGAATCAGATTTGGGTTACAGTGTTGGAAAAATAGTAGTATTTATAGAGTAATTAAGTTATAAATGTTCCCAAAAATTTCTCATACATGTTATGTCTTGTCACGACCCAAAATCCAACTAGTCGTGATGGAACCTAACCCAACCCGCTAGGTAAGCCAATCTAACAATAATCCAACTTCAAATGAGATTTACTAAGAAAATGATGATGAAATAACTGAACTTTTATACAACAACCCAAGGGCTGGTAGCACAAATCATGAGCTTCTAAGATTTAAAGTTTACAAAGATGGTATGAAGTAAATACATCATCTGTTGGAAATATACATAAACAAATTTATAAATCTAAAGCTACCAAAAACAAGAGGCAGCTATAACCGGAACGCAGGTACATCTTCAATGCCAGCTCTCGCCATACACAGCAACATCAGCTCCAAAATTTGTACGCAAAGTGCAGAAGTGTAGTATGCTTACAACCGACCACATGTACTCAATAAGTAACAAACTTAACCTTAGGTTGAAAGCAGTGACGAGCTTGAAAAACGGTCAGTCCAAAATCAATAGCCAAGAAAAAACTCGTAACAATATTTTAACGGTCCAGTCGGTCATTTTGAGAGTTGTAGCCTCATTCCTCCATTTATTGCCCATTTTGTACTTTATAGTTGTTATGTGACTTGCAGGGGGAGTCAGTTCGGGTCTGGATAGATTTCGGAATGAATTCGGACACTTAGTTACATGGGTGAAAGCTTAAGTTGAAATGGTTGACCGGATGTTGAGTTATGTGTAAATGACTCCAGAATGGAGCTTTGACGGTTTCGTTGGCTCCGTTGGGTAATTTTGGACTTAGGTGCGTGTTCGGATTGTGATTTGGAGGTCCGTAGTCGAATTAGGCTTGAAATGGTAAAAGTTCATTTTTGGAAATTTTGATCGGGAGTGGACTTTTTGATATCGGGATCGGATTGGAGTTCGGAGGTTTGGAGTAGGTCCGTGGTATCATTTGTGACTTGTGTGCAGAATTTGAAGTCAACCGGACATGATTTGAAAGGTTTCGGTGTCGTTTGTAGAAGTTAAAATTTCCTTAGCTTCAATAGGCTTGAATTGGGGTGCGATTCGTATTTTTGATGTGATGTGATCTGAGGGCTCGACTAAGTTTGTATTGTTTTTTTAGGATTTGTTGGTGTGTTTGGTTGAGGTCCCGGGGGCCTCGGGGTGATTTCGATGGTTTTCAGATCAAAGTTTGAGTTTGGAAGATTGTTGTAGCTAAAGTATGCTAGTGTAACCACACCTGCGGAGCTTTGATCGCAGGTGCGAGAAGAGGAGCACAAATGTGGCCAAGACTGGGGAGGACTGAGGTCGCAAGTGTGAGGAGTTTTCCACACCTACGTGGTCGCAGGTGCAGCGTGATGGGCGCATAAGCGAAGGGTGCGCAGGTGCGATGGGGAGTTCCGCACCTACGGATGCATATATGCGAGGGTGAGGACCGAAAGCGGAGGCCCAGATCCAGTGTCTCACCGCAGAAGCAGAATTTTGGTCGCTTATGAGACACTGCAGATGCGGTCAAGTGACCCTAGAAGCGGAAAGCCTGGGAAGTGTCTTAAATACAAGAGTTCGCGATTTTGGCTTCATTTTAACATTTTGAGCTCGGGTTGTGGCCATTCTTAAGAGGATTTTCGAGGGGAATTCTTGAGGTAAGTCCCTTGTGCTCATTTTTTTATCAATAATCTTGTTTCCCCATTGATTTTCCCACTTAGTTGGTGTGTATTTAAGGTGTAAATTGGGGGTTCGAGGCTAGGGATTTGGAGAGTTTGATTTAGGGATTTGTTTGACGATTTGGTGTCGGATTTTGATAAATTTGGTATGGTTGGACTCATGGTTGAATGGGCTTTTGGGTTTTATGACTTTTGTTGGGTTTCGAGACGTGGGCCCGAGGGCTGGCTTTGAGTTGGTTTTTGACTTTTTATTTATAACTTAGTATTTCCTTATGGAATTGTTCCCTTTAGCCCATCTTGATTGTATCGTACAGTTTGTGACTAGATTCGGGATATTTGGAGGCCGATTTGCGAGGAAAAGGTGTGTTGGAGTAGAGATTTGCTCGGATTGAGGTAAGTAACAGTTCTAAATTTGGTTTTGAGGGTATGGAACCCCGTATTATGTGTTATTTTGTTGGTTTTGAGGTGACACACATTCTAGGTGACGGGCGTGTGGGCATGCACCATATGAATTGTGACTTGGTCCATTCTATAGAACTGTGAAGTTGAATAACATGTTGTTAGCTGTATGCTCTCCATATGTTATAGAAATTTGACTGCAAATCATGTTAGAAATCATGTTTAGGCTTAGTGTTGGTACTGTAGCAACCCACAGTGGCTGTGTTACATGTTGAATTATTTGTTGACTGTTGTTTGACTCAGTCTCCGTTTTACTTGCATATCATATCTCAGTCTCTATTTTTACTTGTTGATACATCATATCATTTCTATTTTGGCTGATTTTCATGATTAATGAGAGCCCGAGAGACTGGAGAGATTGATGACTGAGTGAGGCCGAGGGCCTGATTATGAAGATATTGATACTATAGCATGTGAGTTTTTCATGTAGCACGTGAGTTGTTCGTGCAGTACATGAGTTGTCTGTGCGGATTATAGCACTTGGGCTGAAGGAGCCCTCCAGAGTATGTACACAAGTGAGCGCAAGTACCTACTGAGTGCGAGTGTCGAGTGCTGAGCGATTGAGAGGACTGAGTGACTGTTTCTCTGAGAGGATGCATTTAATTTCATTATTATTGCACTTAGCTTCCATGCATCACCGTCTTGAAATTTTTGAAAGATATTATACTTTGTTTCACTTGAACTTGTCATGTAGTAACTGATTTGACCTAAATTGTCAAACTTGAAAACATGATTACCTTCTATGTTGAGAATTACTGCAATTGAACTCTAACTGTGAAACTCGTCACTACTTTAAGTTCTTTATATAGTCTTGTTACTTATGGAGTTGGTTGTACTCACGCTACACCCTGCACTTCGTGTGCAAATCTAGGTATTTTCGGACACGGTGGGTGTTGATTTTTTTTGCGCAGCTCAATCGTAGGAGATTCCAAGGTAGTTGCTCGGTGTCCATAGACCTTGTCTATCCTTTCTTATCTTTCCATTTATTGTATTTAGTTCCAGACTATCATTGACAGTATTTTCCAGACTTGTGATGTATTGATGCTCATGAACTCTGTGACATCCCGATGCTAGGACTTTCCGTGTTATGTTTTAGGTTTCTATCCCGTTTATGAGAACTTTTGTTATTTAAAACTGCTTTAACTCATTTTCTATTAACAGTGTTGGAAGTATTTTAAAATGTCGGATTGCATAGTACCATGTTAGGCGCCATCACCAGAGGTTAGGATTTTGGGTTGTGACATGTTGGTATCAGAGCTTAGGTTACATAGATCTCACGAGTCATGGGCGAGTTTAGTAGAGTCTTGCGGATTGCTATAGAGACATCTGTATTTATTTTCGAGAGGTTGTCGAATGCTTAGGAAACCTCACATTCTTGTATTCTTGTCGTGTGAATTTGTTGATTCCGGTAACTAAACTTCTGTATTCTATTCTCTCACAGATGGTGAGGACAAGTGCTACCGGATAGGATGGCAACCACCAGTACCACCAGCTAGGGTCGCGAGAGGCCGAGGTCGCGATAGGGGCAGAGGTGCAGCTCCAGCAGCTAGGGCAGCACCTGCAGACCCACCAGTCGCTCCAGCTCAAGAGCAGGTACCAGATACGGTTTAGCCAGTGAGGCCAGCTCAGGCACCAGCTGTGCCCATTGTGATTACAAGCCTTCAAGAGGCTTTGGCTCAGATTCTGACCGTGTGCACCAGTCTTGCTCAGGCAGTCTCTGTTCCGACCGCAGCAACCACTTCTCAGGCCGGGGGAGATACTCGACTCTGGCCACCCATACACCTGAGTAGGTGATGTAGGGACTTCAAACACCGACGGCACAACCAGCCTAGTCGGTTGTAGCTGCTCAGGCCCAGGTGGTCCCCATTATGACTGATGATGAGCAGAGGAGACTTGAGAGATTTGGGAGGCTTCAGCCTCCATCATTTAGGGGGACTGCGTCAGAGGATGCCCAGGACCAGCAGTTACACCACTGACTCATATCAAGAGATATTGCCCTGGATTGTTGAGTGGGGCTCCACAGTAGAGTTCTCGGACGATGGTACCAGCACCAGCAGTTACACCACCTACTCAGTCAGCTCGGGGTGGGGCCCAAGCAGCTAGACGTCACCCTAGAGGGAGAGGCTGATCAGGTAGCGGTCGGGCCAGATTCTATGCTATTCCTGCCAAGCCGGACGTTGTTGCTTCAGATGTAGTGATCATAGGTATTGTCTCAGTATGCCACAGGTATGCTTCTGTATTATTTGACCTTGGTTCCACGTATTCGTATGTATCATCGTATTTTTGCTCATTATTTGGATATGCCCTGTGAGTCCTTAGTTTCATCTGTTCATGTATCTACGCCAGTGGGCGATACTATTGTGTTGGACCGTGTATATCGCTCATGTGTAGTGACTATTGGGGATTGGAGACTAGAGCTGATCTTTTATTGCTTAGTATGGTTGACTTCGACGTGATCTTGGGTATGGATTGGTTGTCTCCATGTCATGCTGGTCTGAATAGTCACGCTAAGACCGTGACGTTGGTGATGTCGGGGTTGCCAAGGATTGAGTGGAGAGGTTCTCTAGACTACGTTCCCAGTAGAGTGATTTCATATTTGAAGGCCCATCGGATGATTGGGAAGGTTGTTTATCTTATTTGGCCTTTGTGAGGGATGTGGGAGTTGATACCCCTACTATTGATTCTGTTCCGGTGGTGTGAGATTTTTCGGAAGTGTTTCCTGCAGACCTGCCAGGTATAACGCCCGACAAGGATATTGACTTTGGTATTGACTTGGTGTCGGGCACTCAGTCCATTTCTATTTCTCCGTACCGTATGGCACCGACTGAGTTGAAGGAGTTGAAAGAGCAGCTTTAGGAACTTCTTGATAAGCGGTTTATTAGTCCTAGTGTGTCGCCTTGGGTTGCAACAGTTTTGTTTGTGAAGAAGAAGGATTGTACTATGCGTGTGCATCGATTATAGGCAGTTGAACAAAGTTACAATCAAGAAAAAGTATCCTTTGTTGTGCATTGATGATCCATTTGACCAGCTTCAAGGAGCGAGGGTGTTCTCCAAGATTGATTTGCGGTCTAGGTATCATCAGTTGAAGATTCGGGACTCGGATATTCTTAAGAAAACATTCAAGACCCGTTATGATCATTATGAGTTCCTTGTGATGCCTTTTGGGCTTACCAACACCCCAGCAACATTCATGCATCTGATGAACAGTGTGTTTCAGCCTTATCTCGACTCGTTTTTCATAGTATTCATTGATGATATCCTGGTGTACTCTCGTAGCCAGGAGGAGCATGCCCAGTATCTGAATATTGTGTTGTAGTGGTTAGGGAGGAGAAGCTCTATGCCAAGTTCCCCAAGTGTGAGTTTTGGCTTAGTTCAGTTCTTGGGGCACGTGGTGTCCAGTGAGGGTATTCAGGTGGATCCGAAGAAGATAGAGGCGGTTCAGAGTTGGCCCAAACTGTCCTCAGCTACGGAGATGCGGAGCCTTCTCGGCTTGGCCGGTTATTATCGACGCTTCGTGGAGGCTTTCTCGTCTATTGCTTCACCCTTGACCAAATTGACCCAAAAGGGTGCTACTTTTAGGTGGTCGGATGAATGTGAGGAGAGCTTTTAGAAGCTTAAGACTGCTTTGACCACACTCCAGTTCTAGTTTTGCCTTCAGCTTCAGGCTCTTATACAGTGTATTGTGATGCTTCTCAAATCGGTATTGGATGTGTCTTGATGCAAGAAGGTAGATGATTGCTTATGCTTCATGCCAGTTGAAGCCTCGTGAGAAGAACTACCCTGTCCATGATTTGAAGTTGGCTGCCATTGTTCATGCATTGAAGATTTGGAGGCACTATCTCTATGGTGTGTCTTGTGAGGTATTACATATAATCGGAGTCTCCAGCACTTGTTCAAACAACAGGATCTAAATTTGAGGCAGCGGAGATGGTTGGAGCTGCTAAAGGAATATGATATCACCATTCTGTATCATCCTGGGAAGGCCAATGTGGTGGCCGATGCCTTGAGTAGGAAGTCAGTGAGTATGGGTAGACTTGAATTCATTTCGTTTGGTGAGAGGCCACTCGCAGTTGATGTTCAGGCCTTGTCCAACCAGTTCGTGAGATTAGTTTTTGGAGCCCAGTCGGGTTCTAGCCTGTGTGATTTCTCGGCCTTTCTTATTTGATCGCATAAGGGAGCGCCAGTATGATGATCCTTGTTTGCTTGTCCTCAAGGACAAGGTTCAGCATGGTGATGCCAGAGATGTTACTATTGGGGATGATGGGATGTTGAGGATGCAGGGTCGGATATGTGTGCCCAATGTCGATGGGCTACGAGAGTTGATTCTTGAGGAGGCCCACAGTTCGTGGTATTCCATTCATCGGGTGCCTCGAAGATGTACCAGGACTTGAGGTAGCACTATTGGTGGAGGAGAATGAAGAAGGATATAGTGGGGTTTGTAGCTCGGTGTCTTAATTGTCGGTAGGTAAAGTATGAGCATCAGAGATCGGGTGGATTGCTTTAGAGGGTAGAGATTCTAGAGTGGAAATGGGAGTGGATCACCATGTATTTTGTAGTTGGGATCTTATGGACTTCGAGGAAGTTTGATGCTATTTGGGTGGTTGTGGATCGGCTAACCAAGTCCGCGCAATTCATTCCAGTTGGGACTACTTATTCTTCAGAGCGATTGGCTGAGATTTACATTCGTGAGATTGTTCGCCTTCACGGTGTGCTAGTGTCCATTATTTCAGATCGTGGCACGCAGTTTACATCACAGTTCTGGAGAGTAGCACAGTGAGAGTTGGGCACCCAGGTTGAGTTGAGTACAACATTTCACCCTCAGACGAACGGACAGTCCGAGCGCACCATTCAGATATTGGAGGATATGTTACGCTCTTGTGTCATTGATTTTGGGGGTTCATGGGATCAGTTTCTACAGCTCGCGGAGTTTGCCTACAACAACAGCTACTAGTCGAGCATTCAAATGGTTCCATATGAGGCTTTGTATGGGAGACGATGTCGATCCCCGGTGGGTTGGTTTGAGCCGGGTGAGGCTAGGCTATTGGGTACTGACTTGGTTTAGGATGCATTGACAGGGTTAAATTGATTCAGGAGTGGCTTCGCACGGCGCAGTCTAGACAAAAGAGTTATGCCGACAGGAAGGTTTGTGATATTGCTTACATGGTTGGGGAGAAGGTTCTACTCAAGGATTCACCCATGAAGGGTGTTATGAGGTTTTGGAAGAAGGGAAAATCGAGACCTCGGTATATTGGACCGTTTAAGGTACTTCAGAGGATTGGAGATATGGCTTACAAGCTTGCCTTGCCACCTAGTCTGTCGAGTGTGCATCCAATATTTCATGTTTCTATGCTCTGGAAGTATGTCGGCAATCCGTCTCATGTTTTGGATTTCAGCAAGGTTCAGTTGGATGGTGATTAGACCTATGATGTGGAGTCGGTGGCCATTTTGGATCGACAGGTTCGAAAGTTGAGGTCGAAGAACATAGCTTTAGTGAAGGTGCAGTGGTGAGGTCAGCCAGTTGAGGAGGCTACTTGGGAGACCGAGTGGGAGATGCGGAGCAGATATCCACACCTATTTGAGACTCCAGGTATATTTCTAGACCCGTTCGAGGACGAGCATTTGTTTAAGAGGGGGGGATGTAACAACCCGGCCAGTCGTTTTGAGAGTTGCAGCCTTGTTGCCCCATTTATTGCTCATTTTGTACTTTATAGCTGTTATGTGACTTGTCGGGATAGTTGGTTCGGGTCCGGAGAGATTTCAGAATGAATTGAGACACTTAGTCTCATGGTTAAAAGCTTAAGTTGAAATGGTTGACCGGATGTTGACTTATGTGTAAATGACTCCGGAATGGAGTTTTGATGGTTTAGTTAGCTCTGTTGGGTGACTTTGGACTTAGGAGCATGTCCGGATTGTGATTTGGAGGTCCGTAGTCGAATTAGGCTTGAAATGGCGAAAGTTGAATTTTTGGAAAGTTTGACTGGGTGTGGACTTTTTGATATCGGCATCCGATTGGAGTTTCGGAAGTTGGAGTAGGTCTGTGGTGTCATTTGTGACTTGTGTGCAGAATTTGAGGGCAACCGGACGTGATTTGATAGGTTTCGACGTCGTTTGTAGAAGTTGGAATTTCCTTAGTTTCAATAGGCTTGAATTGGGGCGCGATTCGTGTTTTTGATATTGTTTGACATGATCTGAGGGCTCGACTAAGTTCGTATAGTGTTTTAGGATGTGTTAGTGTATTTGGTTGAGGTCCCGGGGGCCTCGGGATGATTTCGGATCAAAGTTTGAGTTTGGAAGACTGTTGTAGCTGAAGTCTGCTGGTGTAACCGCACCTACGGAGCTTTTATCGCAGGTGCGAGCTGAGGAGCGCAGATGCGGCCAAGACTGGGGAGGACTGAGGTCGTAGGTTTGAGGAGTTTCCCGCACCTGCATGGTCGCAGGTGCAGCGTGATGGGTGTAGAAGCAAGGGTGCGCAAGTGCGATAGGGAGTTCTGCACATGCGGATGCGCAGATGCGAGGGTGAGGACCGCAGAAGCGGAGGCCCAGATACAACGGCTCACCACAGAAGCGGAATTTTGGTCGCTTCTGTGACACCACAGATGCGGTCAAGTGCGCATAAGCGGAAAGCCTGGGCAATGTCTTAAATACAAGGGTTCGCGATTTTGGCTTCATTTTAACATTTTGAACTCGGGTTTTGGCGATTTTTGAGAGGATTTTATAGGGGAATTCTTGAGGTAAGTCCCTTGTGCTCATTTCTTATCAATAATCTTGTTTCCCCATTGATTTTCCCACCTAGTTGGTGTGTATTTAAGGTGTAAATTGGGGGTTCGAGGCTAGGGATTTGGAGAGTTTGATTTGGGAATTTGGGTGATGATTTGGTGTCAGATTTTGATAAATTTGGTGTGGTTAGACTCATGGTTGAATGGACTTTCGGGTTTTGTGACTTTTGTCGAGTTTCAAGACGTGGGCCCGGGGGCTGGCTTTGAGTCGATTTTATACTTTTTATTTATAACTTAGTATTTCCTTATGGAATTGTTCCCTTTAGCCCGTGTTGATTGTATCGCACTGTTTGTGGCTAGATTTGGGACATTTGGAGGCTGGTTTTCGAGGCAATGGTGTGTTAGAGTAGAGATTTGCTCGGATTGAGGTAAGTAACAAATCTAAATTTAGTTCTGAGGGTATGAAACCTTGTATTATGTGTTATGTGGTTGGCTTTGAGGTGACGCACATGCTAGTTGAAGGGCGTGTGGGCGTGCATCGTAGGAATTGTGACTTGGTTCATTCCATGGAACTGTGAAGTTGAATAACCTGTTATTAGCTGTATGCTCTCCATATGTTATAGAAATTTGACTACAAATCATGTTTTGACTATGTTTTGGTACTGTAGGGACCCACAGAGGCCGTGTTACATGTTGAATTATCTACTAACTGTTGTTTGTACTCAGTCTCCATTTTACTTGTATATCATATCTTAGTCTTTATTTTTCCTTGTTGATACATCACGTCATTTCTGTTTGGGCTGATTTTCATGATTACTGAGATCCCGATAGACTGGAGAGATTGATGAGTGAGTGAGACCGAGGGCCTTATTGTGGAGATATTGATACTATAGCACGTGAGTTGTCCGTGCGGATCCAGATACTGATACTATAATACGTGAGTTGTACGAAAAATAGGCATGCTTTTCAGGTATGACAGTAAAACACAAATCTTTCACTAAAATCACCAAAATATGAGTATATCAGAAAACTGTGATTTTTTCCAAAACTTTTAACAACAGATGAGATGTTTTATTATTAGATAGCACGATGAAAGTAAACCTCTATGCCTACATGTCAATGTGCATGTTAAGCCACAAATGTCATAATACCATTTAGCATGAAGAAATGCACCTTTATGCCTACATGCCAACTATGCATGTCAAATATAATGCGTCATAGTGATGAACTCATGTACTCACACTCTCTGAGTACTCAATCTCATTGTCTCACACTCAATCACTTGGTACACTCAATCACTCTGCACCTGCGCTCACTGCTGGTATGTTAGACTCCGGAGGGACGGATCCTGCCTAAGTGCTAATATAAGCCAACATGACTTGCTGCGGCGTGCAACCCGATCCCATCATGAATCAATAAAACCTGTTGTGGCGTGTAACCTGATCCCATAATAAATCAATAAAACCTGTTGCGACATGCAGCCCGATCCCATCACGAATCAATAAAACCCGTTATGGCATGCAACCCAATTCCATAAATATCACTCATAATCCGGCACTCAGGACCCAAATCAGTCATCAATCTCTCCAGTCTCGGGCTCACAAATATCATGCCAATCAGCCCAAATAACAACAATTGATAACAGAGACTGAGATATGATATGCAAATGAATAAATATGACTGAGTATGCAATTGCAATTTAAGCAAATAACTCAATAGCAGAGATGGCCTCAGTGGTCCAAACAGAACAAGCGTATATCCTAAATATGACTTCTAATATGATTCACAGCTCATACAATCAAACGAGTAGGGAGAACACGGATATAACAAGATATAACAACAAAACAAGTTCGGTCATAATCTAATAGTCGATTAAAATCATGATCTCCTTGGTGTACGCCCACACACTCGTCACCTAGCATGTGCGTCACCTCAATACATCTTTTATAACATAGTTCCCCAGGTTAAATACCCTCAAATCCAAGTTTAGATATGTTACTTAACTCGAACAAGCCGAATCCAATACCAGGCAAGCCAACAATACTCTAGAAACGCCACCTCGTGCATATCGACCTCTGAACGGCTCGAAACTAGCCAAAAGCAACTCAAGAACATCAAATTATGCTAAAGTAAGCAAACCCAATCAATAAAGGTCAAATCTTTAATCAAAATCCCAAAGTAAACCAAAAAGTCAAACCCGGGCCCGAACCTCGGAACCAAACAAAATTCACAAAATCCGATAACATTCAATTTTGAGTCCAACCATACTATTTTTACTCAAATTTGACTTCGAATCGATGTTCAAACTTAGAAAAAAATCACTTTATAAAATTTTAGACAAAAATCCCCAATTTCTCTTTTGAAATCATCAATCAAATGTCAAAAATGAAGATGGAATCACAGAATAAAATCAATACAGAGTAGAGAATACTTACCCCATTCCATGTGGTGAATATAGCCTCAAAAATCACCTCAATCCGAGCTCCATATCTCAAAATATGCTGAAATGCCCGAAACCTCCAAAAATAGAGTACTTATAATCACTGAACGAATTTATGAATCGCGATCGCGGAACAACCATCACGATCACGAAGAAGGAAAATAACACTGCCCTGAAATACCATACGCGTTCGCGAGCCTCCTCATGTGAACGCGATGCCAACTCTCCGTGAACACGGACTGACTCACGTGAACACAGAAGAGAAATCACCAACTCCCAGCTCCCCGTCTCAACACTACGCGATATTGATTCGTCCTTCGCGAATGCGGTGCTCCAGTTCCCTTAACTATGTGAACGCGATCTCTGCCTTGCGAACGCGAAGTAGAAAATCCTAACTCCAGACTTTACCTTACGGGATCGCATCTTCATCTTCGCAATCGCGAAAAACAATTAAGGCACCAAGACACCAGCAGATACTAGCAATGAAAATATGAAGAAAAATGGTCTGAAATCAATCTGAAACACGCCCGAGCCCTTCGGGACCCCGTCCGAACATACCAATAAGTCTCGTAACATAATACGGACCTACTCGAGGCCTCAAATCACACATAACGACATCAAAATCACAAATCGCACCTCAAATCAAATTTAATGAACTTTTGAACTTTCAGCTTCTAAAACTCGTGCCGAACAAACCAACTCGGAATGAACTCAAATTTTTCACACAAGTCCCAAATAACATAATGAAGCTATTACAATTCCTGAAACCACAATCCGAACTCGATATCACCAAAGTCAACTCCCGGTCAAACTTATGAACATTCCAAACCATAAAATTTTCGGCTTTCGCCAAATAGTGCTAAAACCTTCTAGAAATATCCAAATGCAAATCCGGGAATACGACCAAGTCCAATATCACCATCCGGACCTAATGGTATCATCAAAACTCTTATTCGAGGTCCAATACTCAAAAGTTAAACTTGGTTAACTTTTCCAACTTAAAACTTCAAACATGAAATTTATTCTTCAAACTAATTCCGAATCACCAGAAAATGCAAAACCGACGATACACACAAGTCATAATACAACATATGAAGCTACTCAAGACTTCAAACAGCTAAACTAAATACAAATGCTCAAAATAACCGGTTGGATCGTTACATGTCTGCTATTAGGAATAAGTATAAATCCCGTCTGTTAAGCCTGATAGAATTGTAACTATTGGGATTTTAATATAAAATTCTAGATATATTGGAGATTGTTGGTTGGGAGGATATGTCTATCTGAACGCTTGTGATCTCCTTATCTGATGTGGGTAACTCGATCCTGTGATCGACTTCTTGGTCTTCAGCGTTCGATCTAGACAACTTTTGCTGACTTGGAGCTGATTGGATAATTCTTAATGTACTTAATACGTACTGTCTTCTACGCTACCACATTCAAATATATTTTTTACCAATTCAGTAGGCATCCTTCTATCATACGACACCTCAATAGCACTTCTCTATTTTAACCATCTGGTTTTAATCATATGAGTAACATCTTTATCGATCATTTCATTCTCTTGAATAATGAGTTTAGATATCTAAATTATTTGTATTTTGGCATTGCAATCCTATCTAATCTTACACTAACATTGCTCGTCTCATATTGACTAAACTTGCAATGTTCGTATTTATCCTTACTTTACTTATCCTAGCATTTACTCTCTAACATGCTTCTCCGTAGTTTATGCTTTTGGTGGACATCCTTGCTAGTTTTCGTCAATCGACATAATATCATTAGCAATAGCATATACTGTTAGACTTCATCGTGTATTGTGTTGGTTAGTTATTCATAACTAGGGTAAATAAGTAAGGGCTCAATGTCGATTGCTAGTGTAAAGCCTACTTATATGGAAAACTCCTTCGTATCTCCTAGCATCATTTCTATACTAGTGATGACTCATTCATACATCTCCTTTATAGCGTTTATATTTTTTATACGAATTTTTTTTTCTCCATCACCCACCAAAAGACCTTCCATGTAATTTATATGCTTTCTCTAAGCAAATGAAAAGTCTAGAATTAATACATGGGGAAAAATATATTGTTAGAAAATAAAGGAGACTCTAGCTCTCCACTTTTATGTGTTCTATATCAAGTCAAAGAGGAGCCACATTAATTTTCATTTTATCATTAATGCCCCATTCAAATTGACACAAGGAGGGAAAATGTTCTCTCATCCACTTTTTCTTTTGTTTCTATCCTTTTAGTTCTCATCCTTTTTTTCCTCTTCCAAAATTTTAAACAAAATATTGCTCCTACATTTTACACTATTCTTCTTTTCTTCATTTTTTTTGAACAAACAAAAATAAATCGAAAGCGAAGCATTTCATAGGACAAATAAGTAAAGGAATTTTTCCTTCCTATACAATATTTGAAACTTATTTACTAAAATTATCCAAGTTTAGTATATTATCCGGCCTAAATAAGTTTTTTTTTACAATTTACATATAATCCATTATTAGTGCCTTAAACTAGGGGATTATTTGCTTGAAAAAGGGCGTAATTGAAGGGAACGAAGTTCCAATTGTTCTTCCATCTAAATAAGACTCATTCGAGTTGTGTGTCACCTATTTTAAGCCATAATTAGCGCAACTCTTCTCTCTCTTTGCCATAATTACCTATTTTAAGAAAAGAATAATGTTTGGTACAACAACATACAAATTAAAAATAAATTTTATACAAATTTAATACAAAATTTGATATATCTACAACAACATACATGCTAAAAATAAATTTCATACAACTAATTGTACAATATAAAACTTATCTACAACTTTCATACATTATTCTTACCTAGTTAAATACAACTACAACATCATATAACTTAAATATAATTTTTATACAATATGTCTTTTGTATGTATTTTGTATATAATTTATATATATTGTATGTGGTGTGTTCTTCTTCTTCTTCTTCTTCTTCGAATTTCAATATGAAAATTTAGCTAAATCAAATCTAATCTTCACCAAATACTCTCAAAATCAAGATATAAACTCCATAGAATATTCACAATCATTTGCAATAACACCCAATCCAAACAAATAATATTTTTTGAAAATCCGAATTCAAATTTAAAGCTTCGAAGCTTTTTAATGGATGTCAATGGTGGAGAGTCAAACACCTTAAAAAATTATTGGTTGACAATTTCAATTCAAACAATACAACCAAATAATTAATATACAGCTACTGTTAGCCTACCATCGGAACACAAAAAGAAAAGGGGAAGCCCGGAAAAGCTCCAAGTTCCAAACTCCAGCCATGGCAAAATTCAAATCAATAAAAAATTAATCTCTTTCTTCGCCATGTTAGAGAATTATGAGCTTTAGAAGAAAAAACCTTGTAGAATTTGTGTACAAAAAGGGTTGATTTCAAAGAGAGAAAAAGAAAAATCCTTTAGAAAGATTGGGGTTTGTCTGGATTAATAAGGAATTGTGAGTATTTTTAGGGATTTACTAAATTAAAAGGCTATAATGGAAGGCTACTTATTTAAAACTAATTTGTATATAATTGATAAATTGTATATGATGGGGTAATTAAGTTAGCTAGGTATAAATTCCATAAATAAATAAAAAAGAAAGGGAATATGCGGGTGACACCAAGTCACCAACTTCAATATCTAACAGTTGTCGCTAGACGCCACCAACTCATTGTTTCTTTTGCGCAACTCTTCTATACACTTCTTTCTCCGCCCATCACTGTCCCTCAGTATCAACCCTTCTCGTTCCATCGAACAAAATCAAAATCCGTATCCCCAAAATGGCAGGTAACATTCAAGTACTCTGCTGATTCTTGTAATGATTTGAAATTGCTGGTGTTATCTATTGACATGACATTTTGATTGTCTACAGTTGTGCTCTGAATTTTGTCGATTCTGATTAAACAGCATTCAGAGAGCTAGTCTAATTTAGTAAATCTATGGCTCAGTGACGGTATTGTTTCAGCAGAAATAAATTTAAAGTTAACATGCATGTGGTTCATTTGTTCTTGCTTGTTTTTACCCTTTGACACCTATACTAACCCCATATCAGTGATACAGAAATTCCACTTAGCAAGAAACTGTATTTAAAAAAAAAAAGTAAGTAATTTGACAAGATTTCATAGAGAAGATGCGGCGTTGTAAGGGCCAGGGAGGGATGGGAGCTCTAAGGAAGGGTAGATGTAGGCGTTAAGATATGGGTTCGGCAAAACCCAGTAGCTTAAGCACGGACTCTGTATGTTTAAGAAGTTCACTAAATATCTACAAAAATTAAATGCAAAACCCTGTTACTAGCTGTTACTAGCACTTGAGGTCATAAAGGTCAGATCTTGGATGCGCCTCTGACCCTTAGCCGGTTGGGCAAGACGTGAAATTTTCAGTGTTAAGGTCATTGTCCTTTGTTATCCTCAGTTACTTTCTTTTTAGTGTCCTTTATTCCTTTTGTTCATACATAATAGTGGACGTCAGCTAGTATTTATTAATGAATAGAAATTCTGCTCTTCTTCTTCAAACAATAGATGAGCACATGTAACGGAAAATAGAATATATTACTTGATGATTATCTGGAATAATTGTGTGCAGCCATTTGCGTGGTAGAAATCGTGTTGGGGCAACCTACGCGACTATAGCCGCTGAAGTCTTCCCTCACCCTACACCCCTCCCGATGTGATCTTGTTTTGAGCTTTGTTTTCCATGTTTAATTAAACAGTGGAAAATAGAAAACTTAGTAGTTGAACATAGAAGTTCAATGGTTCAAGGTACATGCCTGCTTCTATCCGTTTAAGCCCGAGAAAATCACCTTATAGCAGAGCACCATTTCCATGGTTATTACATAGAGAAACTGAGTCTTTGAAGCATTAATCATTTATTGGTTCAATAGTATACAATGAATCTCAATGGTTCGGCGAAATCCAAGTGTTGTGTCTCTGATATCTTCTTTGGATATTGTTACATCTTAAATTTTCCTGGGTAACTGCTTTTTAGGCTTTTTTGTTTTTGGTGCAACCAGATTTACCCACAGGATACTCTATCTTAGACATATTAGGCTCCTGTTAGAACTGTAGACTGGTTTACTCTCTTTTGCTCATTTGTATATATGGTTTCAGTACAACCTATGTACTGTTTTGTGTTTAATACATACAAAATGTTACCTTCTCAAAAAAAAAGTATTTACTTTTCCCTTTAGTTCCTTCTCCTACTTCTGCTTTTGGTTATTGAAGTATTGTCTACTTGCTGCTTGACTGACTAAATAGTAAACTTGGATAGAAATTTTCTTGGTCAACTCTTTAACTTTTCTTTTCTATTTTACTGGATAAACTAGGTTATAGCAATAGGTGATGTCCAGGTAACAATGGAACTAGTCTGAAATATTTGGTCAATTGGAGAAAGATAAAGCATATCAAGACATGATGGTGTAGGATCAAGCTGACTCAGGATTTTATAGACCATGCACCCCTAATTAAGAAACAAGCAAATGTAATAGAAAAAATTTGAAAAATTGTGAATTATTCATTGAGGCCTTTCAATCGCAACTTTGATGATACTTGAATCTTTAATCATGCAGCAATATCAGGGAAGGTTGTCCAACATAATCTGGTAGCAAAGTGCTGCCAGCAGAATAGGGAATTGAGCACCAAATACCAACTGCACTATTGTACCCTTAATAGGCGCAATTCGCTTCCTCCTGTAGGAGGGAAGTTGGCATGGAATGGCAACTCCACCATGCAACTGGGCGCCTTATCAAAATTTAAGCGAGGAGTTATTTATTGCAATGGTCTGTTCTAGACTCTTACTATTCAGGTTGATCTCAGATTTGACCATAACTTTCCAGAGAATAGTTAGAATACCTAATTGTTCAGTTACCCCCTTTTCTGTGAATTTTTTTTACCCCTCCTCAGGAGCTCCCCACTTTTCCCCCTTGGTGATTCAAACCCGCAACCTCAGGGTTGGAGGTGGAGGGTGCTTACGACTTGAGCAACCCTCTCTTTTCTTGTGTGCTTATTTTTGTTCTTAAATTGGCGATCTTTTGTTTTTCCATGACAGATGTCTACCTTTCCTAGTTATCATTAATATTTGTTTTTGATAAGTCATAGCTATGATTAATCTCTTTGACTGCATAGTAAGCAACCCTCTCGTATATCTGAAATAATGCTAACACTTGGACCTTGGTGCAGCTGCCTCATCGGCCACTGCAATTCCGTCTGTTGAGAAAAACGACTTTCTTAAGCTTCAGAATGGCAGGTAACTGGTTCTTGCAAATCATACTTGTCATCTTTTTTAGGCAGATAGTTTGTCATGCATCTGCTTCTTTTTATATGTTCCAGAATTGGTTGCTTGTATGGATGTAATATTCAATTGTTTTGCAATAGATCGGTGAAAAAGATAATGGACGATTTCCACCTTGTATTTGCTATTCTATATAGCAAATGAATTGGCAAGTCTGGAGGAAAAGGGAAGAACGCGACAACAGCTGATTCTCCCTTTTTTTTTTTTTTTTTTTTTTTTTTTGCTTCTAGGCAGCCTGGTGTTTCAATTAGCAAAAAAGTTATTATATGATCTGCAAGCAGTGAATCTCTTATTCTATAAAAGCAAGTGAATTGGTGATTATAGTGGAAAAAAAGAGGAATTCAAAGAGCAGCTGATCTTGCTCTTTTGCTTGATTTGCTTGATAGCCTGTTGTTTTCAATGTTGATACATCTGTTATGTTTAGTAGAGAATCAGACCATGCTTAGCTAATTATTTACATATTCTCAGTGCAGGTAAAAGTTTTTGCTAACTGAAGTTTCTTCATTCAAAAGCTTTTTGAGCCCGATTGGACATAAGAAAATTTTCCCTTTTTTCCAAAAAAAATTTCACTTTTTTCCGAAATCAGCATTTGTTCATAAAGTTCCCAATTTTCACTTGAAGATGCATTTTGGAAATTTTCAAAACTCCAAAAACCTGTTTTGTCAAAATTTTCACTCAAATCACTCATAAAACTTCAAAAACGACCCAAAATTATATTTATGTCCAAACACAACTCAAATTTTCAAATACCATTTTCACTTGAAATTTTTTTTTCACCCTTTTTTGGAATTTTACAATTCTTATGTCCAAACAGCCACTTTATCTGTAAAACTGGTAACTTTAGTAGAACAAAACTTGAAAGAATTAATTTGAAGAATGCTTGTGTAGACATGCATTTAAGTAAATGAGAATTCCTATTGATCTTAGCTCCTTGTGGGTGACTCTAGTATTAGCTTTTCTATAAATATCCACTTTTTCTTTGGTTTTATCATTTGACTCTAAGTCTTCAAGGTTTGCATGCTATATGGAGTGAAACTATGTTTGCCATTTGATAATTAAAACAGAAGCATAATATAGTAGAGTTTGTTTGAGAACATAAACTATTCTTTCATTTAGCATCATCTTTAATATAGAATACATCTAGGATGACCTGTGATGCAAGACCATGTAACTAACAGACAGTTACTCATAAGTTCCAAGTTGATATATTCTTCTGTATTTACGCAGTGATATACGTGGAGTAGCCGTTGATGGAGTTGAGGGAGAACCTCTTACTCTCACGGAGCCAGTTACAGAAGCAATAGCAGCAGGTTTTGCTGGCTGGTTGAAAAAGAAATATGATTCTTCTAAATGTCTAAGAGTCTCCATCGGTCATGACTCACGAATTTCTGCGCAGAAGTTACAGGTATTAACCCTATATTAGAAAGTTAACCCCTTTCTTAATCATGTAATTTCAAACATTATGAAAGGAGAACATTTCCTTCTTGCTTTTTGGTAGTCTTAGTTGCTGTAGGTGATAGCCTTGTGGTTTTTCTTGGATGCAGCTAACATTTCTTAGCATAACAGGTAGAGCCACGTTGCAGTATTACTTTTCCAATTGATAGAATTCGTTACTCCTATTTTAGATTCCTGGGAAAGCATGCTAGCTTTGAAGTGACCAGGAAGCTAGTACAGGATTATCTTCTGGTACTTCTTTTTTAACAAGTATAACAATGATAAAGCTCACTGAAAAGGACATTAGGGTCTCACTATGGTGATGTTTGACTCCTTGTTGAAATCCTGCCACCATCATTGTGTGTGGTCTCTTCATATCCAGGATAAGCATCCACATTGAATGGGGTGGGATTCTGCTTATTTAGGGAATAAGGGGGTAAGCTTAGCCATTATTACTTTCTCTCTTTTCCTGCGACCCCATACCCTCGCATCTGTGTCCTCTTTATTAGTAGCTGATTTCAAGTTGATCTGAGTGACAACTATAATTCGAGATACAATGGGGGTTGGGGATAAAGGCTAGACACGTAAATCTTTTCACTTCCTCGTTCTGCTTGCTTACCCATGCCGTCTCCATTGTGTCCACTTGCTAATCTAGTGAGGTTTGAACACTTAAATGGAAGCAAATGTGAAGTTAGGGGGTATCTCAAGGAGAGGATGTGCCCCTCCTTCTGTGGCCTAGAGTTTGTTGGTACAATTGATAACTAAAAGGAAAACAATGACCTTTTACACTTTTAAACAACATATAACTGATAATAACAGTAAATAAATAAATTCAAAAGTCGAAAACTGGTATTGTACTTAATCTCCCCTCCTCTCCTGTCCCGTCACTCTCTTTCACTGAAAAGAGTCATGTCAACCTTGGTACTCGCTTTCAACAATTTGGGTATCAATTGGTGCATGACAAGATCTATTTTAGAATTTCTGCATGCGTGGCAAATGGAAGGCATTGCTGAACCTTTTCTTACTACTTGGAGCACCACACCTGCTGTCGTATGCTGGATTATTTGTTAAAAAGAAATGCTAGATTTTTTAAGACAAGAATGATAATGTACTTAAGCTCAAAAGCAATTGCATTTTTTGCTTAATTTTTGTTGCAACTTGACAGTGATAAATCTGTTAGAGCCTGATGCCATGCTTGACTTTCCCTGTTTACTGCAATGCTCATACTCTTTGAATGTGCTCTCTTTCAAGCATTTTGCTGGCATAAATTAATAAACTTTTTCTATAAAGTAATAAGCTTTATTAATGTTTGGGCAAAAAGCTCCATATACAAGAGGTCTACCAAAAAGTAGAAAACCTACAAAAATAACACCCAATCTTCTATACATATAGGAACATTATGGGTGCACCAAATAAAAATAAGGGATAGAGGCTACTCAATTGCTACAAATTCAACTCTACACCCTCAAGCTCTCCTATTTCTTTCTTTCAAGATGACCCACACAAGTGCTAGAGGAGCAACATTCCACGCCCTGTGTCTTCTCCTTCTTCTACCACAATTATAGCTGATTGTTACCTTTTCCGGACATCACCCAAAATTTTCGAAACCATCTCATGATTTTCCACCATAACCTCGAATCTACTGGACAATGTAAGAGGAGATGGTTGCCATCTTCACCCTAGCTCTTGCCCAGAAAACGTCAACTGACATAAGTAACCTCTCTTGCTCAGATTCTCAGCCCAAAAAATAAAAAAGTAAAAACATAAGAAAGAAGAAACCTGATAGTGGTTGTCTCCACTAGCTTGTATGCATTCCTTGTTGCTTCTACATGGAAACGATTTGGAGCACCTTTCTCTTAGTTTGTTCACTTTGCTTTGTTACAATGTGTAATAACTTCATCAATGTCTCTTCTTGTCTATCCTTTTAGTGACTGCAGGGTTAACATACATGTAAAGGTATTAGAAAGCCTACAGTTTCTACAGTTCACTTTGTCTCCTATTAGCAGCTCCTGTCTAAAAGAAAAAAGAGATAAAATAAGCAAAGGGGAACAACAACAACGATGACCCAGTAAAATCCCACAAGTGGGGTAAAATAAGCAAAGGGAAAAAGAACAAAAAAGAAAAAGAAGCATCTCTTGCTTCTTTGGAGGACTCCTAGTTACTTCTACAGGGAAAAGAATTGGAAGCTTGAAGGCATTTTCTATTTGTTTGTTCACTTTGGCTTAACTATGGGGTGTTACACTTAAACCTGGCCTCTCCTTTTTCTAGTTCATAATGACTATAGGAACAAGATGCATCCAAATGTAGTGTATTATGATGACACTGAATGTATTAGAAGGCATGTTTATCAGTTTTGTTTCCTATTAGCACCTTTTCTTAATTCCAAACAGGTCAAGAAGAGTGAGCGCCTTTGAGGTTTTACATCTTTAGAACAATGTTTCATGGTTATCTGAAGTATAACCGTGATTGTTTGTATATATCTCAATCACTTGCTAAAATCCATCTTACATTCTGGACAAACCCTAGGTAAAGCATCCTTCACGTCTTTAATTCGAAACAGGCGAAGAAAATAATTTCTTGATGTGGACTGTTGTAGTTAAGGACTTCTTGGTGTCATACTTGTAGTTTTAGTTCCTTGTTCTTTCATCCATGTGATATATATGCAGCTTTGAGCTGTGTTAAGATGAAAGGGATGAACTTACCTGGAGATTTTGAAGAAAAAAGAATAATCTCTTGCTGTAGATCGATGGAGCTTTTAAGGACCTCTTGTGCAGTGGCCTTCATTGACTTGTACTTTTAGTTGGCTTTTCTTTCATTTGTGTGGTGCATATGCAGTTGTGCACTTTATGTTAAATCAAAACAGAACAATCCACCGGGAAATTATGGAAAAATCAAAATGGAGCAAGTTCTTGCTATAGACTATTGTTGCTGTTAAGGATTTCTTAGAGCGGTGACATTCATTCTCTTGTACTTTTAGTGCATTATTCTTTCATCGAGGTACATTGCAGTTGTACACGTGTTCTGCTGTTGATTAAGGCTTGGATTGCTATCTTTCAGGATGCAGTTTCTCAAGGACTTGCTAGAGCCGGAGTTGAAGTCATACAGTATGGGTGAGTGATGCTTTTCTTTCTGTCCTACTTGTATCTAATATGTGCAGACTACAGATGCTTTGCTCATCTAACCCAGACCTAAAAAAACGGGATTCAATCATTTTAAGGTGATATCTGATTCTACACTCTGTTGGTTTCTGTTGGGCCTAAAAAAAGACCTTTTTAAGATGAAACTGAAAAGCAAGTTATAGTTTCAAAGAGACCCAAGACATCTGAATATTCCCCCACTCCCCGCAGCCTTAGTCAGATCGTTAGTTTATAATGAATCTTCATATTTGTCCTTGTCAAATTTCAAAACACATCAACGACCATTCCCTAACGATTTATACAAAAAGGGTATCTAGCAATTCTGTTGTTCATTGTCCGTTTGGTGTTTGTCCTGTAATCTATAAGCGATAGCTCAACTTGTTCTTTGCTCATCTTGAGGTGCTGGTTTGGAAAATTTCTTCACGAATACTGGTTAATCGGTTCTAAAGCTGATTACCCATGTTCCATCCTCTTGTTTTTCTGAAAAATAATTATGGATATGGTTGGTTGAAATATCTTAGGTTGATACAGATGTAACTGGACGTTTGGTCCTTCATACAGCACAATGCTGAATTATGCCATCCAATTAGTCATACCTCGATTCAAATATGTACCAAGACAACCTGCTTCATTCGAAACTCATCCTTTCTTATTTGGTTTGTGTGCGCGCTTCTAATTAAGATATGTCTAGAAATGTTGTTGCAAGACTAAAGAGATTAGAGATATAGGTGCATAGTATCTTTCTCTGGTTTAAATGCTTATTTGATCTAGTGCCTCCCGCTCTTCCTAAGCAGTGACTCAGTCAAGTGATGGCATACCTAACAATAGCATCTTTCTTTGCTTTTTCCCCTATTTCCCAAGGTAGATTGGCATCCACACCAGCCATGTTCAATAGCACTCTTACAGTAGATGAAGAATTTTCCTGTCCAGTGGATGGCTCCATAATGATTACAGGTGAGTGCATGAATTCATTCTCTTGTATGGATTGAGATGCAAAGGCAACAATGCTTTTATCCTTGGAAGTGTAGATTCTTTATACTATCTCTTACTTGCAAGTGGAGAAGGGCTGCTGCTTTTCTTGTAGCTAGCTCGGTTCACTTTGGGAGTTAATACAATTCGATATTAATGGAATTGGCTTAATGCTGGCTGGATAATCCTCTTATATGCTAATTTTGTTTGAACAGCAAGCCATCTTCCCTACAACAGGAATGGGTTCAAATTCTTTACACATGCTGGAGGTCTTGGAAAGCCAGACATCAAAGATATCTTGGAGCGAGCTGCAGAGATATACAAAAATATTGCAAATGAAGATTCTAAGAGGGCAGAAACAGCTGTTTCTCTATCTGTTAAAAGAGTGGATTACATGTCCATTTATGCCTCTAATCTTGTAGCAGCAGTCCGCAGAGCTGCAGGAAATATAGGTACTTCTTCTACCATGTTTCTGGATTAATGTCAATGTTTCGAGGAGAAGGATGCAAATCACAAGGATATATTTGTGATGGCTGCTCCAATTACACTGGGGATTTCCGTCTTGGTGTTGACCTGCGATTAAGAATCTCTTTTTAAAGAGTTTCATGAACTTCCAACTAATAAAAATATCCTGACCTTCTTCAAAGCATCTACAATTGTTTCTCTGGCCCAGTGTTGTTGAGGTTCTTGCTAGTGCTCATGTCATCTTTCTTTTTTTCTTTTCCTTCTTTTCATGGTGCAATTCTCAGAAAAGCCACTGGAAGGATTCCATATCGTAGTTGATGCAGGGAACGGAGCAGGGGGATTCTTTGTAGTAAGTTTTTATCTTTATAGTGTGTCTTGACAGTTTTGCCTCCCATACACTACATGAAAACCTTCTGATCCAAGAAAAGCACTAGCTACAACTTACAAGAAAAAACAAGAAAAAAAAGATATATGTGTGGTGTGTATATGTGTGTGTAGGTGTGAAAGTTTGTGTGTGTTGTGTTGTTAATAGGGCTGACGCTATTTCCATAACCTAACATACTTATACCGGCTATTTTTTTATCAATTGCCACAACACCCTTACCAGAATTTATCTGCCCCCTCCCACCTCCATGCCCGAGGTCGGAAGATATAGCTCCAACTTCTTCCAATTTGATGTGAGTTATTGTCTGGTATCTTTGCTAGCTTCTTGTTCTGGAACTGTGATATAGAGAACCAGTTATTGGTAATATTATTCTCCAAATCCTTGTTTGCACAGTTGCACTACGGGGCTAATTGACAACTACTCAGTGCTCACTGTTTCTTTGTTGTTCTTTTAAGATTAGCGCGATTATCTCTGTGTGATCTTTCTGTATTTGATTGGCTATGTAGTTACCATTGTCCGTCTCTGCAGTCACTGACATGCAGATGTTAGGAGCTTCTAGGAGTTATAATAGATGAGGAATTACATCTTTTTGGGGGGGTGGGGGGGGGGGTGGTACTGGGGGAATGAACAGAGGAAACCAAGAAGTTGAGAAAAGGCAAGGGGATAGTACTATATGATTGAAATTTTTTAAATACCTTGATGTACCAAAATATATTGCTATACTTTCTCTTAGCCACCATGCCAACGTGATGCCCACTTTCCTGATCTTCAAAACTTTCCTTTACTCTCCATTACTTTTTAATATTATATACCCTGCAAAAGTTAAATGGAACTGCATATCATACTCCTAAAGTTATCAAAGTTACAGAATTATATCTTCTATTAAGTCCACTTACTCTGAAATGCATTGTAATTCAGCTCTCTATTCTGTGCCTTCCTTTTGGGTCAAATTAAGATGGTTACATTGGAAAGGAGGGAGTATGTATTTACTTGTTATACTGTCTGTCAAATCTTGTCCTGTGTAAGGGACTAAAATGCATCAGTAGTTGTTAATTGAAGCTGCACGGTGGAGCAGGGCACTTAAGGATCATGTAAAAGCCCTTTAAGACATATCGAAGTCTGTTTATCTGCTTACTTTGTAACATAAAATATTCTCAGCGTATATCAACTTTATCTTTTTCTATGTTTCTCTTTAGATGCTTTCCCCACTTGTGGGATTACACTGGGTCTGGGCTTCGTGTTGTTGTTGTTGTTGTTGTTGTCGTTGTCTCTTTAGATGCTTTGATCATTGTTTTATGTTGCTGGATGTTCAGGGAAAGGTGCTTGAGCCTCTGGGTGCTATTACTTCTGGCAGTCAGTTCTTGGAACCAGATGGTAAGATATATCCTGCAATTTTCACATAACAGATTTGTATGCTATTCTTGCTAATTATTTGATTCTCATGCTAGGTTTGTTTCCCAATCATATACCTAACCCAGAGGATAAAACAGCCATGAAAGCTATCACCAAGGCAGTACTCGATAACAGGGCTGATTTGGGAATCATCTTTGATACAGATGTTGACAGGTGACGTGCCATATAGAAGTATTTGCTTTCAGTGGAGGTGGTAGCTGGTCAGTTTCCTTTTCTGATATGTGTTTTGGTCAGGTCTGCAGCTGTGGATTCGAGTGGTCGTGAATTTAACCGAAATCGTTTGATTGCTTTAATGTCTGCAATTGTTTTGGAGGAAGTGAGTCTCTCTTTCTGACAAATGTCTCTAGAACATTTTGCTTTAACAAGCATCTAAACTATTTGCTACTTCTGTTAATGTTTGACCAGCATCCTGGGACCACTATTGTCACAGACAGTGTTACATCAGATGGGCTGACAACATTTATTGAAAAGAAACTAGGTTAGATGATAAGTCAAAGTCACCTATGGATACTCTTGTGATGAGAATCATTACTAATTTTAATGATATTATGACAGGAGGGAAGCATCACAGGTTCAAAAGAGGATACAAGAATGTAATTGATGAAGCTATTCGTCTGGTACGATTTGGTTATTTGATGCATGGTTCTTATAGTAGTGCTTCCAATGGTCCCATGGTCTTTGTGAACATATTAGCATGCCCATTATAAGATGGATCTTTTCATGGTTTTATTTGGTTCCTTAGATTGTCCAACCAATTGCCTACTGTCTCAGATAGCAACATGATGTCTTTGATAGAATGGTTTGGACTTTGTTTCATGTGTTTGTGATGGTCATGTCATAGCTTTCTTTTATTCACTTTTCTATGGTGAAAGAAAAACAATCTCTTCAAAACAATAGTAGTTGTAGGTATTTTTGCTTGATCCAAATCTAGTGTCCTTCACATTTAAGATTATGCTGAATAATCTCCACTTATCCCCCAATAAAAGGGAGAAAGAAAAAGAAGTCCTTTTTATTTTTCTTGAAAAGGGTACGTTTCATCCTACATAATATTCTGAATACTTTATGACTCCAGAAAGTTGTAGGAGACTGCTTGCGCGTTGCAAACTATTTTGCTTTTAGTAGAGAAAAGGGGAGCTCTAATCCCTGACCTCCGTGTAGCATTTAACATCTTATTTCAAACTTTAACGTTCTGTTTTTAATAGATGGATTTACTAGTTTCTACCAAGAATTTTGTGTCGTGCTAAGTCCTTTTATGAATTCTCCAACTACACAAACATGTGTTGATAACTTTAAGATCTCTCTAGTTTTAGGAGATACTGCTGATGTCGCCCTACTATGTCCTAAAAGGAACTAAGTCATAGCTATCACATATAATTATCCAACCAAAGTTCACATATAATTATCCGACCAAAGTTCGGGGTTGAATTCACAGGTAACAGTGTGGGAAATGAAGATGTTTAAAATTACTAAGTCCTTTCTACAATGCCAATCAAATTGTAAATGAACGATTAAAACTAACTGAAATGAACAACTAACATAGAGCAAGTAGTTACTAGAAAACAGGTTGAAAACCAATATATTTAGGTAGTTGAGATTTCACCCAACCTCTATTGCCTAATTAATGGGTTAATCTGCGGAATTAGCGTTTAATTTACTTGAAATACTGCTATGGTCAATACTAATTTACCCAGTAGAACTCCCATCCCAATGGGGTCTAATTGAGATGCTCTAAGAGCAAATTGACTAATACCCAAGGTAGAAATAGCTATCCGTGTCTTATTTCCATATATCCATTTACCTTGCCAGTATTACCCTGATGCTGAAACCACTAGATAAGAATTAAGATAAATGGACATCAATCAAATGTTGATCACTAGCATAGAATTAATAACTAGATAGCAATGAAATCAAGCAAATTCAAGCAATTAATTAAATACCCAATAATAGACAATAGATTTGGAATAAAATTGCAACAAGGGTTTTAGTTACACATAATGGAAATTGAAATAAAACTGAAAATTAAGTAACAAACATGATGGTGATGAGGGCAAAACTGATGTGTAAAAACTGAAACTCGCTGGTCAAAGATAGTATAGAAAATTATCGTTTCCACAAGGATTGGTTTAAACAGTGTTCAAGTAAATTTATGGCATGTTGCTATTCAGGATGAATCACACTTTTCATTTGAATTGATTTAATGACTACAATTATTAACTAAAATTATGACTAAGTAAATTCGATCACACAAAACTAGAGAGTAGAGCTAAAGCGGGTTGTTATCAATATGAGAAATAATGATCGCGGCGCGATAGGTACAAGATTGCTATCCCGGATCTTATCTGTTCAATTTTACTCTTGAAGTTTTATTAATTCTCACGAATTCGACAGGTGATTAGCTTATTATTATGGTCAAGATTCTTCTTTCGAATAAACCTAAATCTTATAAATCAACTAATGTGAAGTGTAGTGAAATATGCAAGAATCTCGTTGGTAGGAATGGTCTAAGAGAAACTTCTTGCGAATTTTCTCAATCTTAATTCAAATGGTAAGTCACAAAGTTCTTTCGATTACTTTAAAGATTTACCAAAGTAAATTAAGGCATACGTTGCAACAATATTCAATAAGATGTTCGTTTTCAATTGACCAGATAAAGAATAAAGTCACAACTAAGATTAAAACTCCTCCAACCAATTCAAGCAATCAAACATGAGTTAAATTCATGAACAACAATCAAGTCACTAAATCATGTCAAACCCTAAGGTGAACTACTCCATAACAATTGAGAAAGTCATCCCAAAATAGTTAAGAAACATAAAAATCATCCAAACCAACTTTACGATACAAACTCTTGTCTTGAATCGATCGTTTATAAGAAAACTGGTGAAAATCTCGTTTTTCCTCCTTTGTCGCTTTCCAATAGCTTCCTCGGTCGAATCCCCCTTCACAATCGTGCTTAAAGTTTATTTATACCGTGTAGGAATAAACCCGGACCAAAATACCCTCTCTAACCCTAAAAGGGGAAAGCAAACCACCATTTTGCACTGGCGTATCGCCCAGCGCAAGACCCTACACGACGCGCTAGTGGTACTTTTCGAAGAAGTGCTTTTTTCATCAGTTTGCTACTTTTCTCTTGCCGCGTCCCTTGCGTGGCGCCCCACACGGCGCGGTAGTGTATTTCTCTGCGCTTCCGATTGTTCTTCACTTCTTAACATCCAGACTCGGTCCTAGAACCCCGAACATGATCCCGGTTTAATTCTTTGGACTTTTACTCAGACTTCGAAGCTCCAATTGATCCATTTTAGCTCCAACCATACTTCTCAACTCGGAATCACTTCCTACAAGGCACAATACATGTAATAAATATAAAGTACTAGCAATTTAGCTCAAACACGATTAAACTACAGCAATTAGAGTGCAAAATGTAGCTAAAAACATGTGTTCCTACCTACAATCAATGGGTAAAGAGAACTAGATAGAAAATGGCAAGCTACAATATTGAATTCCTCCAAAATTGAAGTTAACATGCTTCCCAAGTCTCCAAACCCTTGTTCCTCAGCTTCCCAGCTTCAAAGATACTAAAAATAACCCTAAACGTTCTATTATGGTTAATTAAAACAAATAGTAAAGTTCCAAAAAATGTCCCTCTGAACTACTACACCTCGGACCCACATTATTCTGTGATCTGCAAAATGCCTCTTGCTAAACTTCTGAAGTTTTCCTTCTGCCTGAAAGCGCAGTCCGCACTTCAGACCTAGGTCCGCAAAATAATTTGATCAAAAAGCTGCTCTCTGAATCTCCACTTCATGGGAGCATTTTCATTTTGCCTCAGCATAATTGCAACTGCAAAGAGTATGTTCTGACACTTAAAATCATGGACCCCATTCTTGCTTCACTGAATATGTTGACTTGGGCCTAATACTGACTCTGATCTGCGTTCTGCGGGTTGTTTCATGTTCGGCAGTTCTTCTTTTCTTCTTGCTTTCAGCTTTGCTTCCTCGAAATTCATCTTCAAAGCTCTAAAATGTAAAATCTAAATCTTCATTTCTTGGCCTCTTTTCTGCGCGATTTCCACTTCCTTGGCCATCTACACTCTTCTTGATGAAACCAAGCAATTTATGCCATAATTATAAACTAAAGACGGTAAAACTTAAGTAAAAGACAATGATAAGTTGGCCAAAACCCCACTTATCAACTGCTTTCATTTAAACTTTGCATACTTCTATTGGAAAGTTTTTGAACTTCATTCACTTGGGGTGATACCCCATACCCCACTTGTGGGATTACACTGGGTTTGTTGTTGTAACTTGGGGTGATAAAGCAACCTGAAACACGAACATGTGGGTTTATTTCTAATAATTGCGCACTCTCTTCAATACAATCACAACTTTCCGGATTGAGTGTTGAGATAAACTGGAATACTCTGAGAACTAATCATCTTGTTCTGAACGAGTTTAGCCTAGTATAGTACATTTGAATTTGCTGAAGTTGTCAGCATGAGGAAACTACACCCTCAAGCTTCGAAACTGTGAAACTCTTGTATGCCTAAATAGATGGCTTAGGACTCTTGCCATTACTTTGCTTTTCTAATTTTTGGATTTGGATTGGGTTGAATGCATCAAATCTTTGCTGCCATGCTTTAAGTTGCTCTGAGACAGATTGTACTTAATAGTAGAATGTTGACAGAACTCTGTTGGTGAGGAAGCACATTTGGCTATTGAAACTAGTGGCCATGGAGCTCTAAAGGAGAATCATTGGCTTGATGATGGTGCATACCTTATGGTACATTTCTGCCAAAACTAGTCCCTGGCTTCTAAGATTTTTGTTGTCGGTACATTTTCTGAATCTTGTTTGTTTGTGTTCCTCACTTGCAGGTGAAGTTACTGAATAAGCTTGCATCAGCTAGAACATCGGGACAAGGAAGTGGCAGCAAAGTCTTGACCGACATGGTGGAGGGTCTCGAAGAACCAGCTGTTGCTGTTGAACTTAGACTAAAGATCGATCAGAATCACTCAGATCTTATAGGAGGGTATGCTATTTGTCCTTGCAATTTAATTTGGCTTAGCTTATTGTGTTTCTGTAAATTAAGGAACATGCTTGTGCCTCCAGATCCTTCCGTGATTATGGGGAAGCAGTGTTGAAGCAGCTTGAGAATACAGTTGACTCAGATGCTAAGCTTCTAAAAGCACCTGTTAACTATGAAGGGGTAAGCTTTTAGCTGTTGTCGTCCTTGCAGAAGCAGATCAAGTTACTTTTTTTTTACCATTGATTTATTATTATGTTCCTTGAAATTGGAGCTCACCGAGTAGCAACTGCTTATGGCCAGCATATTTCATTTGTTTAGTCGTTGTGGTAGTCGTTGCATGTGCTGAAATCATCATATGTATCCTGCTGTTGGTCTGAAGTTCATTAGCTGTAATCTGCTAATCCCTGGATATCTACACAAGTATATTTGCGATTAACAGTCACCAGATTATTTTGGCTTTGATGACAGGTTAGAGTTTCTGGTTATGGCGGTTGGTTCCTTCTAAGACTTTCACTACATGACCCTGTTCTACCCCTTAATATTGAGGTTACAACTATTTCTTTTGAGTATTTCTTGAGCTCTTGCACTTTTCTGCGAGTACAAATATCTGATATAGACTATATATCATTTTAGGCACCAAGCAAGGAGGCTGCTGTAAAACTTGCTCATGATGTGCTTAATGCTGTGAAAGAGTTCACCGCCCTTGATACCTCCGCCTTGACTAAGTTTGTTGGAGCATGAGTATGAGCAGTTGCGCTTTGCATTTATCTGTTATCTAGATGATCATCAACGTTTGGACAACCTGACCGCGGGGCCACTGATGTGTTTTTGGATCTTTCAAAACTTGGAAATGCTGGCATAGAAAAGTTTTCTTTCACAAATCAAGAGCTGTATGTAATAAAGTTATACTGTCTGTGCAAACAACATAAAAATGTGAATGATAGGTACCCAGAGACAGTTGTGATTACTTCGTTTATAGTAGTTGTTTGGTGCATCTTTTACCTCAAGGAATACAGATATCCAAGGCCGATTGGAACTTTGCCTTGAATAGGACTCCATTATGGTTTGTCAACGCCAGATATCATGTAGAAAGAAAAATCTGTCCTTTGCTACACACTTCAACCTGGGGGAACCACGAAACGGTGCTCAAGTCTCCATCTCTGGTTATAGGAACAAGTTGATGGGCTATATAACAAATTGTATTACTACTTTTGATTTTTGTATCCTATTTCTGAAAATAAAAAAGATTGAAATTCAGTAGTTAACTTTTTGGGTTTTTTTTTGTCTTTTTTTTTCTTCTCTTGGAGGATATGGGTAGAGTGAAACTGAAAATTACCATGAAACTTGGACTATTCTGATGAGTTTGGAGGTTGTTATCCGTCAAATACAAGAATTTAAGCAGGAATTTTGTTGATTCTTATTTTAATTGCTTTGAGATTGACTTGATTCAGAGTGTTATTATCCTGCACATGCTTATTTTATTTCTAAAATTTTTGTTTTCGAATACCTTTTACGAATATTAAGAGTAAATGGAAGCTAGTATTCTCTAGGATTTTGAGCAATAACAAAAGTGTCGTTTCTTAACCATTAGAATTCAGATATGTGAAAGGGTCAGCTGCAAGCCTGCAATTTCCAAAAAAGGAAGAACAATGGAATGTGCAGATTGACACGGACAAACACAAAAATTTTGCATTTGCAATGTGAAAGGTGGTAAGCGGAAAAGCAAAAAACAGTAAGATGATTGACACTTCGTACTTTTGACAAGCATTATACAACAGAAACATTGTAAAGAAGAAATTTTGACTAAACCAATACAATAATTACAGCTATTGCTCCCTTAATTTCACATAAATATACAAGTATCACACACCCAATTGTTTACTAAACTGTCTTATATGTCCAGTAGTTTCATCAATAAATTGAACTGCATATTTGGGGATGTCTTGGGTTGAGGCCATTTTGCTCCTTCTGGCACATTGATGATTCTGAAGCCTTGTCCTATATACAACTTTACGGCTCCAGGGTTGCTAGTGTCACAATGTAAAGCAATTGCACGGCATCCCCAGCTTCTGGCTTGTGCCTCCGCTTTAGTTATGAGTTTTTTTGCTATGCCTTTTCGGCGGTATCTTTCCCGGACTGCAACATTTGATATATAGGCAATTCCTTTCCTGTAAAAATTATTAATGCCTTGCATAAGATAGAAATCATGTTCAATGCAAAACCAGTTGAGCAAAGAACTACAATGGTTTCATCAGCTTTTGATTGAGTGGATGTTATGTCAAAAAATATATGTTGCAGTACGGCGGTATCTTTCCCGGACTGCAACATTTGATATATAGGCAATTCCTTTCCTGTAAAAATTATTAATGCCTTGCGCCTTGCATAAGATAGAAATCATGTTCAATGCAAAACCAGTTGAGCAAAGAACTACAATGGTTTCATCAGCTTTTGATTGAGTGGATGTTATGTCAAAAAGTATATGGATACACAAATGCACATAAAGAGAAAGGAGCAGAACTCCACTAGAGCGGATGGACTAACCTCCCGATCCCATTACCCAAGTATTTGTTTCTTAATCATGTTTTATATCCATCCCCTTTATTTCTTCAGTACGAGTAATCGGTACCCTCTAGTTCTACTTCTAACTAAGGCAAACGACCAACTACGGAAGCCATACAAACTCTCTTTCTTGTGAGCAAAAAGGTGTACTGGCTATTTGGGTTGTGAAAGAGACGGTTAATATTATGTACTCCCTTCTCTCATTTCACATGATGGTATTTGATTAGAGATGGAGTGTAAGATATTAGTTATATTTATATATTATATTAGTGATGGTAGAAGAAACTTATTAATAAAATGGTTGCAAAGTGAGTGCACTCCACAGTTATGTGGTTTAATGCTAAACATTCTGGGGATTCACAAGTCCATGCCTAGATCAGGGAAGGCAACTTCTTTTGTGTCGGAACAAGAGGGGACTGAAGAAAGCAGTAGTTGAAGTCAAGACTCTTATCCCAAATAGCCAAATAGCATCGGTGTATTGACTATCATAACAGACAGTGTTTTGAGGTTCCATCTTTCCATACAGGAAAATACTACGGTATATAGTTTACATTTGTCCCCCGTTATACTTTTCGTCCAAATCCACCCCTACCGTTAATAAACTTTTTAGAATTGCCCCTAACCCTAACGGCCCTCCACCTTGGCACCCCACCCCTCTAATAATTCGTCCATGTCAGCAGCCAAGTCATGGCACCCGACCCCTCTAATAATTCCCCCCCACTTTACAGAACCTTTTCTACTCCCTCTTCTTTATTTCCACCTTTTCCTCATAACAATCGGCACCACGGCTGCCAGAATAGTTAACCCAAAAAATTTCATTTTTTCCCTTCTCAAAGTCCTGACAAATCCTCATACATACTCTTCTCTTCCTCTGTACCACCCACCTTACTCAACAACCCCCTTATCAAACTCTAATTCTTCTTTTGGTTTAGAACCATAGTTCTTTCTTATTGCTATTTTTACTCTTATTGTAGCTTTATTTTAAGAAGATAAAGAAGTTTAATTTATCTATTTCTTTCTCTGCCGGCTCCGAAAACTTCTCGGCCATCTGAGAACTACCCACATGTCTAAAACAACCAGCACACCTTCTGCAACTTCCGAATGGCAGTAGTAAAAATGACATTAGCAACGATGATGCTGACCATGTACTTTCTGACAGTCGAAGAACCACCCACAATCTACAACTACCAACACAGCTTCCATCAAATAATTCCGGCAACACAACTTCATTTAGCGTCTAAAATTTTGGCTATTATATGAGTTTTTCTATAATTGTACAATTTCTTGTTTAACCAAAAACTAGAATTTCTTTTGATAAAGTTTAGCTACGGAATATTATATATGATTTACTGGGTGAAATGAAATCCGTCAACTTATGAACAAGATTGTTGATGCTATATGGATAAGACAAAGAAAAAAACAAGAAATAGAAACAATGGCTCTTATGGTGAAGGTTATGCTTTTTTGTTGTGGTGTTTGGACTGCAAATTCAGGCAAAGGAGTGGTGGAGGAAGGTGAAGTTAAGGTGGAGGAGCTATTGTGGGGCTATTTGGCTGGGCTAATAACATTAAGTCACGTGTCCAGTTGTGCTAATGGTCAACTATATTTATGGGATGGGTCAGATGGGTCAATTGGGTATGGGTCAAGTTTATGGAGATGGATTATTTTAAGATAGTGGGATCTGCTGACTTGGCTGCTGATATGGATAAATTATTATAGGGGTCGGGTGCCAAGGTGGAGGGGCGTAAGGGTTAGGGGCAATTCTAAAAAGTTTACTAACGGTAGGGGTGGATCTGAACAAAAAGTATAACGAGGGACAAATATAAACTATATACCATAGTAGAGGGATAAATACGGACCTTTTCCCTAAAAATTATTAATGCCTTGCATAAGATAGAAATCATGTTCAATGCAAAACCTGTTGAGCAAAGAACTACAATGGTTTCATCAGCTTTTGATTGAGTGGATGTTATGTCAAAAAGTATATGGATACAGAAATGCACATAAAGGAGAAGGAGTAGAACTCCACTAGAGCGGATGGACTAACCTCCTGATCCCATTACCAAGTATTTGTTTCTTAATCATGTTTTATATCCATCCCCTTTATTTCTTCAGTACGAGTAATCGGTACCCTCTAGTTCTACTTCTAACTAAGGCAAACGACCAACTACGGAAGCCATACAAACTCTCTTTCTTGTGAGCAAAAAGGTGTACTGGCTATTTGGGTTGTGAAAGAGACAGTTGATTAATATTATGTACTCCCTTCTCTCATTTCACATGATGGTATTTGATTAGAGATGGAGTTTAAGATATTAGTTATATTTATATATTACTAGTAGTCGTACCCGCGCGATGCGTGGTCAGTATTAAAAAATATTAATTAAATTAAATTATGATAGGGCTTGTTTGATCCTATTAGATTGTATTGCTTTAATAAAATTCAATTGTCATCTTACTTGTCAATACGATATACCCAATAATGAAATCTCTATTAAATCAAAGGTACTTCTATAGTTAGTGAATAACTTTTTTGTTCTATATATTTTTTATTATATTAACCAATATTTAATATTCGCTTTCTTTTTGTCATATATGAGAAGATTTATAATTTATTACTGTTGAAATATTTTTTTTGTTTTAAATTTTATTCTATTGTTCTTAATAATATTATTTAAATTTTAATGAACAAAATCTCTGTTCAACTAACGGGACTTATACAGGGAGCGCATTGAATAACTTTTTTGTTATGTATTTTTATTTATTATATCATCTAATATTTAATATTATTACATTGTTAATAGAAAGTTTTATTAGCATATTACTTTATTAAATATTTTTCTCTGAAAGTTTTTTATGTCTTTATTTTCGTTTTATTATTTTAAAATAGTTTTAAAACTCCAACTTGAAACTAATCCCCAATTTGAATTGTTAATTTATTATTTTTTTAATTTTTTTTTTATTTTAAAATTATTTGAAAACTCCAACTTGAAACTACATCCCGATTTGAATGGGTAGTTTTTCTTCTCTTTCTTTCGTTTTTCTTAAAGCTAATTTTTTTTTTTGCTTTTTTATTTTAAGATAATTTATAAATTCCAACTTGAAACTACTCCCACCCAATTTGA
>NW_017670338.1:78772-89461 GCF_001879085.1 Nicotiana attenuata | reverse complement strand
ATATATATATATATGGTAGTTTTTTATTTTATTTTATTATTTTCATTTTTTATATATACTTAAATTCAAAAATAATAACCAATAACTAATTATAAACTAAATAATTAATTATGCCATGTGGCATTTTTTTAGGTTGCCACTTGGCTTAAGGAGAGGGCTTTTTCCTCTCCTTTTAATAATATATAGATATTAGTGATGGTAGAAGAAACTTATTAATAAAATGGTTGCAAAGTGAGTGCACTCCACAGTTATGGGGTTTAATGCTAAACATTCTGGGGATTCACAAGTCTATGCCTAGATCAGGGAAGGCAACTTCTTTTGTGTCGGAACAAGAGGGGACTGAAGAAAGCAGTAGTTGAAGTCAAGACTCTTATCCCAAATAGCCAAATAGCATCGGTGTATTGACTATCATAACAGACAGTGTTTTGAGGTTCCATCTTTCCATACAGGAAAATACTATAGTAATTTACAATCATTAAGCATTTAAAGATCACCTAATGCCTAATCCGATGTTGTGCTTTGAAAATGTGGCCAATTTGAAAGCTTTAGAGATCTTCCATACAGCATGACCCTAGACCAATCGAATAGTAAATTATAGTAACAGTTTACTTCTAGCATATATTTAGTGAATCTGATAATAATGGTTAGCCAAAAGACGGATTATTAGATGGACAATGCCAGAAAGACCTTATGAACTTTTGTCTAGTTGGAACACTAGGGGAAGCTCTACATCTAACAAAGACAGATGGAAAGTTGTCTCATCAGCTATTTGGTGGACTGTTGGAAAGAGAGAAATTCAAGATGTTTTGAAGATGCAAGTAGCTCTACACAGAAGATCAAGATGAATTGTATTCTTCTTTTTAGTTTTTGGTGTAAACAAGAATATATAGATGATCAGTTTTCAATCTTAGAAGAACAAGGATTTTTGATTTCTGCTTTTTGTTTAAACATTTCAAGATGTAAATTTTGGTTTCCAGCACAAACAGACGTGCTGATGATTTCATTAATATATTGGATACGTTACCTTCTCAAAAAAATGGTTAGCCAAAAACTAGAATTTTATGGAAAGACCATTTATTAAAATAATCTCCATCCGTCTGATTAGTATCCAAAACATAACTGACCTTCTCTGCCGCAAGGGTCCTTTTCTCGGAAGGAAATCAGCCACAGTATCCACGGTCAATATTCCAGTCACATAGCCCTTATTGAGACTCAATCGCCCGTCAAATCCTCCAAGTTTCAATTCTTCTGTACCTATTAAGCAAGCCTCATCATCTCTGCTGCCAACCACAGCAACAAGACAAGTTCTCTTGCATCCATTAGGTATGGAGAATCCAAAAAGCATAGCAATCAGCCTGTCAATTCTCAACACAAAATCTAGAGGGAAGGCGTACTCAGGGAAGAAGGAGCTACAGTGAGTTTCAGCTACTTCCCAGCAGTCCTCTACCCTGGCTTCCCTTACAAAAACCTCAGGTGATGTCGTTGGGAAAAGCTCAGCTACTTGACTGGCCCTACATAGACCTTTAAGAGAAGAAATCACTCAATTAGTTCTAGAAGAGAATGATAAGCCCAAGTTACGTGGCAAAACCATTTGAGCATATTGTAACATAAATACACATTATACATTGCACAACCCTGATTTACCTTGCATCGATTTAAAGTAAATAGAGATTCTTTCTATTTCTAATATAACCAAATGTGAAGTTTGTTTGAGTGAGTCATCCTTCCCCATTAAAAGACAAGGCTGGAGGATATTACATGACCATACTATACATACTCTCAGTCACCGCTCAGGGACACTACTCCACATCTTGACAGTCATAATAGTTACACATTTGCTGTAGCCTAACTTCATCATTTGGAGACCTCCTCGAGGATAATCGGCGATGCTTTTTGTTTGCATGCTACTCATTTATTCATCAACCCAACCCCCACAACCCCCCAAACCCAAGCATTAGTCAGCCACCGGATGGCACTTGTAACATTGGCAAAGAACAACTCCCAATTTTCTTATGTTTCATTCTTAGCTTACGAAACTCCTACTAATTTTTAGGGGGCTCCATCTTCCAGCACTGCCAAGTGCTGAATAATGCCAATTTCAGTAACATAAAGAGTTCTGGCTCTCTTTAGTCCAAATTTCTTAGTTCTCCTATGATGTTATTGTCCAAGATTGTTATATCCTTGCCAATTGTATACATGCTGGTCCATAGAAATTTATAGCAAACATCGGGAGGTTCACGCGATATATGAGAAGATACTCAAGGCAAACATGAACATCCAGTAAGTTGCAAAGGGATTTCCACAGAAAGAGCTGGTACGTTAAAACCTTCTGGATAAGGTTCAAAATGGTGAATTGAGATAGAGTGGATGGATGATCCTGTAGTCACTTGGCCGGGAAAAGCTAAACAAGGAGTCCTCTATAATAGTTAGTCCTTCAACAAAGGCGCCCTATTTCCTCAACTATTTTTATAGGGAGAATCAATCTCCCTTTCGATAGAATTTGAAACAGCACCAGTACAAAGCTTTTCTCTGGTTCCCCCAATTATTGGCTCATTCTACCTTCCCCGAGTTCGACTTAAACAGTCTGCAACCTCGGGTCAGATCCATTCAGCAAAAACCTTGCTAAAGATATGCTAAAATCTTAGAAGTTCAAAAGTAAATTTGTTATAGACAAGTAACTTAAGCAAGTTCAACTCTTACAAATTCTTTAACTAATGAACTTTGCCCATAATTAGTAATCTATCCTAAAATTTTGACCTTTCATTTGGATAATTTAGCACTACTAACTTTTTCCTTCTTTTTTTTAAGCACAAAGAAAAATAACCAGAAACCACTAGTGTACAATAATCACATCAAATTATAATCCGATAATTTTCCTTCAGTATTCTAAGCCACATAAAACTAAAGTAACAAGATTTCCTTTTCCTAATATTAACACAGTCAAAATCATATAAAACAAACCCAAATTAAACAAGTCTTGTAGATGTGTCAGTCTATAGCTATAACAAAATACTGATCGAAAAAGGAAAGTGAATTGGACCTGATCTTCTGGGGAGGGAAGAGAAAGATTTGGGAGAAGCCTTGAAATCTGAAGGAGGAAAGTGAAAAGGGATGTTGATAGCACCCAGATTTAGGAACAGATTCAGACTATTATTTGCACCAATTATACATGTTGTCTTTCCAAGTGGCACTGTCCACATTTCTTGAAGATTTTATTTACACCTCTCTCTTTTCTTCCTCCAAAGAAATGGAGAAAGAAGCTAAAAGTAACACAGTGAGAGAAGAAGAGTGGAAAGGAAAAGGAAGAGGAAAAAAAAAATCTGTTTTCCTTCTGTTGCGGGTTGTTTTGTACTGTTGTTATGGTAACCAAATGTACAAGGTGACAAATCTGAGGTGGGTAAATTCATGTGTGACAAAAGTAACCATTAGTACTACTTACTGTTACTACTATAGTTTCAGAAAATCTTTGTACAGCGGACGGCAATCAGTTGATTGGGTTTTGGGAGTCCGGATCCTAAATATTGTTTTTTGGGACTCAAAATATATTAATAAGTTTAAAAAAAAAAAAGTTACCTTTCTATGTATAGCGTCTAAATACAAGACGCTATACCTTAACGGTAACTTTTGCCGTTAAGATATAGCGTCTTGTATTTAGACACTATACTGCCTGACGATTTGACTGCCATATGTAGCGTCTTCATTTCATACGATATACATATCGTATTAAATGAAGACGCTATACCCCTAATTAAATAACGCCCTTCGTCTTCTTCCCCGACCAGAAACCCTTTCCCCCATTTTTTTTAAACCCTCCCCCCCAGCTTCTGGTCCCCCCGCCCCCCCTGCTCGTGTTTTTTAAAAAAAAAATTTGTGGGCCCCTCCCATCACACAAAAAGTGAAGAACGTAGGTCCCACAACGTAATGGAGCATTGTATTATTGTGATTTAACTCCATCGTCTTCAAATTTTCACACAAAACACTCACTACATCGAGGTATTTCAATTTATTTTATGTTGAAACTTGTATAATAATGTATATTAGTTGATTGAATGTGTTTCCATGTCGTTTTGTGTTTTATTTGCGAAACTAGTATGTTATATTTATCCGGACTTAGATTAATGTGTTCTAAAATAAATGTAAAATTGAGATTTAATTTTTTATGTTAATATCCGAATTTAGATATTAGTGTCTCCATGTCGTTTTGTGTATTATTTGCGAAACTAGTATGTTATATGTATTTTTGTGAATGTTATGTGATTAAAATGTATTTGTTGTTTACATTTAGTTTATTTATTAGCGTAGTAAAATATAGAAACATTTAGCGTAGTAAACTGTATAGTATTTTAGCGTAGAATCCCTGTAGTTTAAGTATTTGTTATACTGGTAGATGAAGATATATACTTTGTACAATTAAATAATCAAAATATTGAATTTGACACACATAAATATTCATGATAGTTTGGTGCTACTGGGCCTCAAATAACGAGCCTGGAACCCAATAGGTATATATATTAAAAATTAAGAATTTAAATTATAAAACAAACACACACAAAATTATCAAAATATTGAATTTAACACAATAAATATTCATGATAGTTTGGTGCTACTGGGCCTCAAATATCGAGCCTGGAACCCATAGGTATATATATTTAGAATTTAAATATAAAACAAACACCACAAAATAATCAAAATAATTGAAAATTTATGACAGAACATAAATATTCATGATAGTTGGCGCTACTGGCCTACAAAATATCGAGCACTGGAAACCAATAGGTATATATATTTGTACAATTAAATAATAAACATACAAATTAATCGTTGTTTTATTTATAGTTGACGACATGGACACGTCGCCTTATACATCCCGGCCCTTACTCTCAATGGCTATTTAGTGCCTTCAGGCGATCATAGGTCCGCCAATCATATGGGAGGGGAGTTAATGTCCAGATTCTCCGCGCTAGGAGAGGTGGACGACCTGTGGGATTTTTCTGAGGCCCAGAGATCTCCACGAGCGTGTAGTCCATCGCCTCCAGGATACGGGCATTCTATAGGATTATTGAGAATCGGGCGGATACAGGTTGATTGGGGCTTTGATCACGGCGTTGATTGAGCGTTTGGTGACCGGAGACGCACACTTTTCACCTGCCATTGGCGAGGCTAACCATCACGCGCAAGGGACGTGGAGGTTTTATATGGCCTACCCGTTGATGGCAATGGCCGTTTCCTGCCAATTCTGCTATGAGATCTATTGCGCGTGATGCTTATTTGGACATGCTGAGCAGCTCAACGGGTTTTGGCCATAGGACGAGACTGCATCCGTCGGGTGCCTAGTCGGTTGACTTTGACACCCTATTAAGACAGTAGCTGGAGGTACTCCACCCCGATTATCACTCGACGATACAGAGGAGGTACATATCACCCGGTATAAACACGAGGTTGTTGCTGCTATCTTCTATTTGGAAGGTGTCCTTTTGTTCCCTACACTTCGGGAACCTAGTCAGCCCTGAGATTTCTTCATCATCTTCACTGCTAGATGAGTTACCCCTATTACAAGTTGGGGTGCTGCTGTTCTCGGCTACAGTATAGGCAGATGTGCCGGGCGAGCATGGCACTTCAGAGAGATGTTTGTGGTTTTATTGCCGCTTCTTTACGGGTGACAACATATTCAAATAATTGTTCATACAGTTCCCAACTCTAAACCTAGTTAGAATTTATCTTAAAACCTTAAGTCAATTTGCATGTTAGGTTTTGGCCCTGGGAGCGGTTCTTGCAGTTTCAGGCCTACCTCGACACAATTACCTCCTAATGTCCATCACTCCGTTCTCCTCTAGCAGGAGGTGGGTTTCTCTTCCGCCGTACACTTTCACGAGAGTATGATGCTCATCATAATCTCCCCCTCTGCAGGGATGTGTTGGATCTGCTGGAGGGCGCACAGGTAAATATGTACCTAAACTTACCTGGTATAGATTAACTTAGTGTTGCGCATACTCACGTTTCATGTTCTTATTTGATAGTTCATCTGGACGCCATATATCGACGATTTGATAGCTTCCCTGCCAGCTTATTGCTCGGCCGGCCGATTGATTTGGAGCACTTCTGCCCCACTCATATGCCTCGATATTATGGAGCATCATGCCTCGGAGCGGGTACTTTGGCAGTTTGGCCGCCCGCAGTATATACCGAGGGGGCCTATATGGGAGCCTACGCACCAACGACGTATTTATGGCATGGTTAGCGGCGCAGATCCATATTTGGGACCATCGAGATCAGATGATTCCGCCCTCACCTACACAGATCTAGGAGGTGGCTATTCGGGGGTATATGTCCTGGTACCGGCACGTCACACAAATTTTTATCGGGAATCCTATTCATCAGGCTGGCGGTCGGTATGTTCCATACGCCGGGCGACACGAGGCCCTGGTATGTTTTCTGTTATTATTAATTATATAACTGTATTTTAGTGCAATATATGTAGTTTATATTTTATACGTTGTGCAGGCTATTGGACTACATACAGTCTATTAGATGGGATTGCAGATGCAGGATTATGTCGGCGATCCTGCGGTCGCCTTGCAGGATTACAGCCGTCGATTTGTAGAGTTGTCTGCCCGAACACTGCAGCGAGCCCGGGAGGATCAGCGTTTGGCACACATGCCTGATTATGTGGAGCCAGAGCAGTACGAGCGAGGCCCTGGTGTGCCACGAGGTGGTGGTGCCCGACGAGGTGGTGGTGCCCGACGAGGCGGAGGTGCCGGACGACGTGGCGGTAGGCGGAGAGGAGGTGGTCCCCAGCAAGGGGGCGTTGAGGCCCCTGCTGATTATGTTGCTGCCGATCTGCCGGGTGGCCTACATGAGACGGACATGCCGTCGTACAGCCTTGGATAGATCTCACTCTAGGGACTTCGCAGGCGACCCCGTCAGGTCAATTATTGATCACGGGCACGGACCTTTCTAGAGTGGATTGGGATACATACTTTCCAGGCCCGTCTACTGTTGCTGAGGAGCGGCCGACACGAGATTTACAGTGGGCGCCGGCTGAGTTATGGTTCATCATCACAGGCACAAGTATGGTTTTCTTAGTATTGAATTAGAATTTGTCTTTATTTTCCATAAATTTATTAATTTCCTTTTTAAGGCTGAACGCGATGCTGACATGACTGCGATGGATGATTACATTCAGGAGCCCGACGAAATGGTGGTAAGACAATTTATATTGTTGTGACTTATTATATACTTTGCTATACTGAGCTTTCTATTCTTATGTAGGTTTCTACTGGACTGACGGCTGTTGATACCCAAATTTTCCCTGTATATTTATTATATGCAAAATACTTTCAAAATAGCATATGTCTGCATATATAAGTGTGTCCAAATATTTTAGTATTTTTCCTAATTTTTGAAAAAAATAAAATCAATTTATTGCCCTATTTTAGCAATACAAAAATCAATAATTATTCCTCAATTTATCATTTTTGTGATTAATTTATTTTATTCTCATATTTATCCCAAAATATAGCTAAGGTAATTTTTACACATTTTTACAAATTTATTTAGTATTTTTAAAAGCTAAATTGCATATAATTGCAATATTAGCCTATTTTAAGAATTAATTGCGTTTATAATTACAAATTTGATTCCAGTATTTTTAATCTAATATTTATATATTATTAATTAATTTAGCACCTTTAATTTGTTTTCAGAAAGCATTTTACTATTTTTTATAAAATAAAAGGGAAAAAGTGGCTATTTAAATATTAGCCCTATTTTATTTCAACTATAGCCCAAATCAACCCCGCCAATTAACCCAATCTCAACCCCAAAATTACCCGACCCAATTCCTAAACTACCCGCCTCTGACCCAATTAAAAAACCCGCCCAGACCTATTTTTTAATCCCAGCCGTTGATCTAACACATCAACGGCTCACACTCCATCTTTCCTTTTTTAATTTACCAAACCCCCCAACCCTATTTCATTTTCAATTATCCGCCGCCCCTGAAACCCTCCCCTCTCTCAAACACTCTCGAACCTTCCCTAACCCTAGCCGCCTCTCATCGTCTTCCACCGTGAAATCCACCGAAATCCATGGCTTCTCAGGCCATGGGAGTCTTATACTCACCTCCCTTTGCTCTTACACACCGGATACCTGAAGAATCGAGGCCAGTCCTCGAAGGTTTGCGCTCAGACCTTCGCCGATTCAAGGTTCCAGAGTCATCGCCGGCCTTGCTCCGGCGTACCATGGTGTTTTGAGCCTAGTTCTGACCTCTACGTCTCAGGTCAATGACCTTTTCAAAGCCTTTCTCATTCTAGGGTTCTTCTGAAACCCTGAACCTTCGAGGTTTTTCTCCGATTATTTTTAGATCTGTTGTGTATCTATGCTCTACTTGAGTTTTCAAACGATTTCCCTAACTTTTCTTTCGAAAATCACTTTCCGAACCTTTCTTTTCCAATTTAGGATTTTCTGGAAAGTGTTTATGTGTTTTTTCTTCTTTGTTATTCGTGTGTTTGCCTCCGCTATGTTCTCGTATCATCTCTTGTATGCTTCTCTTACTGTATTCTCCTATACTATGGTCTCGTAGACTTCTCTACTGTATTTTTACCATGTTCTTATATGTTTATCTTACTGTGTTTTCCTATATGCTTTTCTGCTATACTTTTCTGGTGTTCTTGTATTCTTCTACTGTATTTTTTTACTAAGTTTTTAAGTTTCTTTGTTTGCCTTCTACTAAGCCCTGTTTAGGTTTCTTCTAAGCATGCTTTCTCTACTGTTCTTATCAGTATTTGCCAGTATGTTCTTTGAATCCTTCTACTATGATTGCATTGTTACTTTGCTATCATATTTTCTCATAAGTTCTGTTGTTGAAGAAGCCTGTTCTTTTCTGAAACTTCTAAACATGATTTCGATTCAATTGCTTGCCCTCTCATCTTTGCTTTATGGTTTGCTTGAACTAGAGTTTTATTTCGAAACCCCTAATTCTTTCAGATTGACTTTGTGTCTCTGAACTGAGTTTGGACATTTGTTTTCATACAATGCCGAGCTTTTTGCTAAACTCTTCTACACTGGGTTTTTTCTACTAATTTGCACGACAGTCCTCTTTCACGCTCACATGCTCCTTATATATGATGAATTTTCCTCTAAGTGGTTTTCAAATTTGCAACTAGTGTAAACTTCTTTCTGAATATAGCTTGATTGATTTCTTTCCATCTTTTACTGATTTTCTAGGTGACTCGACTTAGGTAAAACCCTTCTTCATCTTTTATGACTTGGTTCATTCATACCAAATTTCAGACCTTGTGATTTACTGGCTGTTAATTGATTCCCTTGCCTTATTTGCACAAACCGTGTATTGTCAAAACCCTGTCCTTAAATAACCTTTATATATTTTCTCTCAATTGCATGCTTTACACAAAGTGTTTATTTAATTCCTTTCCTTAGATGGTTTTACCCGTTTGAAACTGAATCCCTTAATTAAAGGGAGTCTTATGTAATTGATTTACAATCAGTCTTCAATTATTTTCTTACCTTATTTCCTTATGACTTTCACGCTATAAATACATGACTCTTTAACACAAAGCAACACGATTAACAATCCTCCACTACTACTTTTACAATCTCTTCTGAACTCTTACTAGAACTCTCTCTTCTTGTCTGCATTCTGACTTTCACAAGACTACTGCTTTTTCCCATTTGTTTCCTTGAAACTGGTATGTCCTAATTTTAATTTTCATCATCACCACAATGTGTTTACTTACAGATGTCTACATCTATGTCTACTTTATTACTTCTGCAAAATTAACTATTTGAACTAGCATGTTAATCTTTTCTGTTTGTTTCTGTTATGAACCCCCTCTTCCCTATTCCCTTTGTGTGCTTTGAGTTACAGTTTAAAACATGGCAATATGCAGGTTATTGTCTATGGTTTGAACTTGATCCCTTAAAGGATNGTCCCTGCACTACCTGCTCAAGTGTGCGAGCAGCGGTGGTCTGATTGCCTCCCCGGCCTGCGAAGTAGCTACTGCTGTGGTGGCTGAAACTGCATGAGCCAGGCCAGTGCAAACTATCAAGATCTGTGCCAAGGTCTCCTGTAGACCCGGGATCACGATGGTCACAGGTGGTGCCTGAACTGGTACTGCTGGAGCCTGATCCTGAGCTGGGGCAACTGGTGGATCAACAGGTGTTGCCCTTGCTGCTCTGCCTCTGCCACGACCACGACCGCGTCCACGACCTATGATGGCCTCAGTGGGTGGTACTAGTGGTCGTCCACCTCATCCGATAGCGTGAGTCCTCACCATCTGTGAGAGAATAGAATAAAGAGAAGTTTAGTACTCGGATCAACAAGTCCGCACGACAAGAATTTCAAGAAGATGGAGTTTTTCCTAAAGGTTCTGCAGCCTCTCGAGGATAAATACAGGCGTCTCCGTACCGATCCGCGAGACTCTACTAAACCGGCTCATGACTTGCGAGACCTAGGTAACCTAGGCTTTGATACCAACTTGTCACGACCAACCCGGTCGTGATGGCGCCCAACACATGCTAGGCAAGCCTGACTAACTAACAATCTCAACCCATTTCTTATAGAGTTTATTACCAGCTAACATAGTTTAAAATACCAGTTTAGCATGATAAAAAGTCTGAAACAGCAAGTTAAATATGAGAAGTCAAAAGATAAATACCACTACATAGCCC
>NW_017670338.1:10185-78762 GCF_001879085.1 Nicotiana attenuata | reverse complement strand
ATCATATTTTCTCATAAGTTCTGTTGTTGAAGAAGCCTGTTCTTTTCTGAAACTTCTAAACATGATTTCGATTCAATTGCTTGCCCTCTCATCTTTGCTTTATGGTTTGCTTGAACTAGAGTTTTATTTCGAAACCCCTAATTCTTTCAGATTGACTTTGTGTCTCTGAACTGAGTTTGGACATTTGTTTTCATACAATGCCGAGCTTTTTGCTAAACTCTTCTACACTGGGTTTTTTCTACTAATTTGCACGACAGTCCTCTTTCACGCTCACATGCTCCTTATATATGATGAATTTTCCTCTAAGTGGTTTTCAAATTTGCAACTAGTGTAAACTTCTTTCTGAATATAGCTTGATTGATTTCTTTCCATCTTTTACTGATTTTCTAGGTGACTCGACTTAGGTAAAACCCTTCTTCATCTTTTATGACTTGGTTCATTCATACCAAATTTCAGACCTTGTGATTTACTGGCTGTTAATTGATTCCCTTGCCTTATTTGCACAAACCGTGTATTGTCAAAACCCTGTCCTTAAATAACCTTTATATATTTTCTCTCAATTGCATGCTTTACACAAAGTGTTTATTTAATTCCTTTCCTTAGATGGTTTTACCCGTTTGAAACTGAATCCCTTAATTAAAGGGAGTCTTATGTAATTGATTTACAATCAGTCTTCAATTATTTTCTTACCTTATTTCCTTATGACTTTCACGCTATAAATACATGACTCTTTAACACAAAGCAACACGATTAACAATCCTCCACTACTACTTTTACAATCTCTTCTGAACTCTTACTAGAACTCTCTCTTCTTGTCTGCATTCTGACTTTCACAAGACTACTGCTTTTTCCCATTTGTTTCCTTGAAACTGGTATGTCCTAATTTTAATTTTCATCATCACCACAATGTGTTTACTTACAGATGTCTACATCTATGTCTACTTTATTACTTCTGCAAAATTAACTATTTGAACTAGCATGTTAATCTTTTCTGTTTGTTTCTGTTATGAACCCCCTCTTCCCTATTCCCTTTGTGTGCTTTGAGTTACAGTTTAAAACATGGCAATATGCAGGTTATTGTCTATGGTTTGAACTTGATCCCTTAAAGGATCCTAACTTCTAAACAATGTATTCTAACAGGCTTATGGGGTAGGCCAGCATTCCTCATTGCTGAGTATGCCCCACCAGCCTGCTGTTGCTTTTCCTTTACTATCTCCCCATTCCCTATACCCCTATGTGTATCAATGTGAACTGTTTCCCTTTCCCCTTTCCCCTTTCAGAATCCTGCACTTGCACTCTCTCTTAGTTCCTAGGTTCTGCCCCCCTCTTGTGAGCCTTGCCTTGGGACCTTGAGTTCCCTCTGAACTTGGACACTTGAGGGCTGGCTCTTCCACACTGCACTATGCCCTAGTCTGGTAATGTATTTGGGGTGTAAGCACTGCCCGGAGTTCATGTGAAGCTCTTAGGGAACTCTGACACAGCCCCAAATGCGAGAAAGGCTTTGAAATCTGATTGGAGTTGGTTTACTTCATACTTCAGACAGGAAGTCTGAATCAGGCTCTCCTTGGTTGTAATTTTCAATTTCTGATGTATTTTCTTTACTTTATTGTCACGACCCAACCCCGGTCGTGATGGCGCCCAACAAATGCTAGGCAAGCCTGACCAACTAACAATCTCAACACATTTCTTATCGAGTTTATTACCAGCTAACATAGTTTAAATACCAGTTTAGCATAATAAAAGTCTCAAACAGCAAGTTAAATATGCGGAAGTCAAAGATAATACCACTACATAGCCCACCGATCCGATGTCACAAGTCAAGAGCCTCTATTATAAGTCTGAACAATGTAATACAGAAAATGTCTAGGAATACGGAAAATATTAAGATAGAAGGAGAAATCGGGTCTGCGGACACCAAGCAGCTACCTCGATAACTCCGGCAAATACGGATCAGCGGGAAAACTCTCACTCAGCCTCTGGAACACCTGGATCTGCACACAATGTGCAGGGAGTAATGTGAGTACTCCGACCCAGTGAGTAATAATTATAAATAATGGCTGAAAGCATGAAAACACGTAAAGGCACAAAGCAATTCTATATCAAGAAGTAAAATCACTTAAAGCAGTAAACCAGTGAAGAAGTCGAATGAAATTCCTTTAAATCAAGTAAAACAGGTAATTTAAAAGGTAAATAACAAGTAGGAATCCGCTCCTCGGGCACAATATTAATCACTCGATACACATTCTCAGCACTCGACTCATATCTCTCACAATAACAGAATCAGAATAACCGCTGCGGCGTGCAACCCGATCCATACATCGCTGGGGCGCGCAGCCCGATCCATATAGATAGTCGACTGTGCTCACTGGGGGTGTGCAGACTCCGGAGGGGCTCCTACAACCCAAGCGCTATATTGTTGCGGCCCGCAGCCCGATCCGTATAAGTATTGTTGCGGCGTGCAGCCCGATCCATAACATATATAATATCCTCACCGTGGGGTTCTCAACCCTTCTCAGTCATTAACCTCACAGCCCCTCGGGCACAATAATAGAAGATAGGGATCTCAGCCCACACATTCCTCTCATTTAGAAATAAAATGATAAAATTGGCTCAAATCGTTTAAAACAGATAGAAACAAGACTGAAGATATGATTTTAACAAGTGAAGTGAGGAAAAATCAGTCAAAATACCCGAAGGATTTAAATAGTTGGCCCGAAGCCCAAATATGGCAATTAGCCCAAATCATGATGGTAACAAATAAGTTTCGGTCAAATAAGCGGTAAATTCATCAATCGGGACGGACCAAGTCAAAATCCCCAATGGTGCTCTACCCCACGCTCGCTATCCGGCGTGCAAGTCACCTCAATATAGCACTACAATGTGCAAATCCAGGGTTTCAAACCCTCAGGACATCATTTAACATCATTATTCACCTCGAACCGGCTAAATCTTTAGCTCGCGACGCCCTTGCCTCTCGAATCGGCCTCCACGCGCGTCGAATCTAACCAAAATCAGAACGAATACGTCACAATATGCTAAGGGAACAAAGCCAAGCGAAAACAATCAAAAAATATCAAAAATCCCGAAATTAGCAAAACCCGAGCCCCGGGCCCACTTCTGAAACTCAAATTTTTTTACATCAACGGGTTCCTTATCACTCCACGAGTCTATGCATATAAAGAACACCAAAATCGAAGTCCAAATGACCCCTCAAATCCCAATTCAAAAGTTCAAAATCCCAAGCCCTAGTTCTTCCATTTTTGTTCAAGTTCCATGAATTTCTAGCTAGATTTCACAATAAAATCACGTTTTAGGTTCATAAATCTTACCTCCAATCACTTCTCCTTGAATTCCTTTTCAATTTCCCTCAAAGAGCTCTTAAAATACTCAGCTATGGTGGAAAAATGGCTAAAAATCGCGGATGAAATATTTTATAAACTTACTGCCCAGTCCTGATATTACTTCTTCACGAACGCGGCCAAGCCCTCGCGTTCGCGATGCACAAATTAGACTTGACCAGATTTCCTTCTACGCGTTCGCGACTAAGGGCCCGTGAACGCGATGCTTTAGACTCCTCAACCTACGCGAACACGGTCCCACTTGCGCGAACGCGAAGAGCAACAGCTCTTGAACCCAACACGCGCCCTTTCCACTATGCGAACGCGACCTGCCCGCACACGAACGCGAAGTACTAACCTCCAGCCTTTCGCGAACACGACGCCTCGTACGCGAACGCGAAGGCCAAACTCAGACCACTCAAAAATCCTTCTACACGATCGCGGCTGACCCCACGCGATCGCGAAGACCAATTTCGTCTGCAACAGCTGAACAGTTTTTCTGCATTAATCCAACACCAAAACTAGCCCGATTGGCCACCCGAAACTCACCCGAGGCCCCCGGGACCTCAACCAAAAGCACCAACACATCCTAAAACCTCATTCCAACTTGTTCCAATCATCAAAACACCTCAAACAACACCAAATCAATCAATTCACATCGAATTCAAGCCTAAGTTTTCTAAAAACTTCCGAAATACGCTTCGATCAAAAACCCAACCAAACCACGTCCGAATGACCTGAAATTTTGCACACACATCCCAAATGACATAAAAAAGCTATATCAGCTCTCGGAATCCCATTCCGACCCTCGGATCAAAATCTCACCTATCAACCGGAATTCGCCAAAATAGTAACTTCGCCAATTCAAGCCTAATTCTACATCGAACCTCCAAAACCAATTCCGCTCACACTCCTAAGTCACAAATCACCTCCCGAAGCTAACCGAACCATCGAAACTCACATCCGAGCCCTCTAACTCATAAGTCAACATCCGGTTGACTTTTCCAACTTAAACCTTCTTAAAAGAGACTAAGTGTCTCATTTCTTACCAAATCCAATCCGAACGCAAACTAAACAACTTGATCACACAAAACACGGATAACGAAGCATAAAGAAGCAGAAATGGGGGAAATGGAGCGGTAACTCATGAGACGACTAGCCGGGTCGCCACATTTATTTTCTTTGGAATGTAATAACTTTATAATAAACTTTTGGGGATGATTAGTGAAAAGGGAGGGATAACCATGCATGTACATGGGTAGATAACTTGCCTATAGGAATCTCTAATTTCAGCATTTTTCATATAGATAACTTGCCTATAGGAATCTCTAATTTCAGCATTTTTCATATAGATAACTTGCTTATAGGAATCTCTAATTTTAGCATTTTTCATATAGCTACTATGCCTATAAGATTTCTGCATTTTCATATAGCTACCATGCCTATAAGATTTTTGCATTTTTTCATGCCTATAAGCATTTCCACATTCTCATTTAGTTACCATGTCTATAGGGACTTCCGCATTCTCATTTAATTACCATGTCTATAAGGACTTCTGCATTCTCATTTAGTTATCATGTCTATAAGAACTTCAGCATTCTCATTTAGATGTCATGACTATAGGAATCCTGCACTTTCATATTATGTCTATTGCTTCTGCACACGCATGTAGAAAATATGCCTATAGGTCCCTTCTGATTCTTGCATACCCGCTTTTCACTAGGCAAACTTGTCTATAGGTCCTAATAACAAAAAGAATATAATCAGATGTCACGCTCGTAATAAGATGTAACACCTAGATATCATGTTGTAGGTTTTCTGCATTTTTTTATATATCTATTAAAGTGTTTAAATCAACAACGCGTAGAAAGCATGCCTATAGGAACTATCAACAAAGTCTGAAACGTTTCCACTCGCTTATGAGTCTAAAACCAGTAATAATGTTTGCAGAACCTATAACTTTTGCTAAAGTTTGCTTTTCTTTAATAATCCGGTAACCCCTCTTAATCAGTATGTATTCAATCTATTTCATTCTTGTTTCTGAAATCTGTAGACATCATGCCCATAGGCTTTTGTTTATCACTTAGGCAAACTGTAGGGTAAATTTTTATAAACTGAATCAGATCTTATTAGCTACAACCAACAGGTAGGCCTGCTTCGGGTTTCTTATCTGAAATATGTGATAAATCAGCCTGCCCCGGCTTTTAAGTTTAATCAGACCTTAATCAGTACGTGCAAGACATGCTAAACTATATGCTCTTCTTTGATCTAAGGAGGCCTGTTTGAGCCTTATTTGTTTATGTGCTTCCCCCATGCTTGTTATATGTGTTCTTGCTTGTCGCCTTAGTATTTTTACCTTTTGAAACTATAAAACCCCAACATCCCTTCCCTTTAGGATTAGTAGTCCTAAATGCCTTCGGGACTGATAGGATTGGGGCGGGTAATAGCATGCAATAAGAAAACGAGACCATTCCGCGCTTTAATACCTTAACGGGGTGGGAAAGGGTAGATATGGATATGATGATCACGCGATAACATCACGTGTATAAGTAATTACCGGGTGTTGTGTGGGGTGATCCATATTATTTATAAACCTAGAATCTCCCTCTCTTTTACTTGTTTATTTCATTGTTTATTTTCAAATTTCAAATTGTTTTTCTCAAAATTCAGCTTTCCTTCCATTTCTTTTAACTTCATCAATTTGCAACCACTATGTGAAATCCCCTCTTATTTGAAAGTCTTACTTGCTTACGTGGTATTTGTACTTAAAGTCACAACAATAGCTTGACCGGGAACCACACTAGTAGATTCTGAGGGGTGCTTAACACCTTCCCCTTGGAATAATTTCAAGCCCTTACCCAATATCTGGTTATCCAAACAAAAACCCTTCTTAGTGTCCTAATGCACTTAAATCATTAGGTGGCGACTCTTCAATTCCTTTAAACCCAATTCCCAAAAAAGGAACGAGTTGTCTTCCCAAATGTCATAAACCCGATTTCCGCGGAGGAAAAAGGGGGCGCGACAGCATGGCGACTCTGCTGGGGAAACCCTTTTAGGCTTTTACCATTTCAAGCTATTACTGTGACTTTACATTTCTTATGTGCCTTTATTTGTTTAATCTGTTTAAGTATTTAATTCCTTCTCCTACTGCAAAAACTGACTCGTTTCTTTGTTTCTTTCCTTTATTTCTTTACTGCTTTCCTTTACTACTGTTTTAAATTATGAGGATTTGTTGTAATTTTGATTTTGCAGCGTGCAAATACATGACAACTTGTTTTAATTATTGCATAAGCATGTTTTCAACATCATATTCCCCTCGTGCCAAACAAAATACCATAGCAACGCTTATAAGAGTGGTTGCGCCTTCCAATATTATCACCCCTAAATCCGGCAAAGGCATATTTGCGGTAAAACCAGTCGATCAACGGTGTAGTCGACGGTTCCGCGCCTTTCCCTCTTGAATTGTCCGCTCAAGGGTACCAGTCTAATACCCCATAGAAACCTTACTCTGTTTAATTGTTCATGCATCATGGTCAAACCTAGCCGAGTCAGTTATGTTGTCCGCATAATGACTCTTTAAGATAGCTTTGTCCAAAGTCCACTGGGTTTTCCCAAAACCCAAACGGACACTACCACATTTTGTGCATTTATTTGGAGAACTAAAATGCTTTTATGCCAATTATTGATATTAAATAGTCGAGTCTGGTGGGGGTAAGGGCCTAATCTTTTGTCTTTGGCAAAAATATGAGGCACGAAGTCCCTAGATTCGGCATGGTCACCCACATCCACTCCAAACTGCTAAGCTGGTGGAAGGATCTTCATTCCAGCGATCAGACTCTCGTCCGGAAATACCTGGGAAACCTACCTTCTCTCTTGGAAATTCAACCCAACAACAAAATCATAGAAGCTGCCACCCTATTCTGGGATTGTGATAAGTCTGTGTTCCGCTTCGAAGACATTGAGATGACACCCCTGCTCGAGGAAATAGGAGGACTGGCTGGAATACCGTGGGAAACGCCGGGTTTGTTAATGCCAGAAAACCGCAAAGGTAGAGGTTTTCTCAAAATGATGGGTCTAAAGAAGAATCCAGACTTGACATGTTTGAAAGAGTCGTACATTCCCTTTGACTATTTGTACGATAGGTACGGCCACAACAAATCTTACCGTACTTATCCTGATGAGTTCGCCCTTACATCATTGGGGCATATTCACCGAAGGGTCTTTGCCTTCATGTTCTGTTTCTTGGGTATGATAGTGTTCCCAATGAAGAAAACAAGAATCCATACCAGGCTAGCTATGGTCACCAAAACTCTAATGGAAGGGATTGACGGACAACCATTCAGTCTTGTGCCAATGATCATTGCAGAGATATACCGAGCCCTAGAAAGGTGTCAACAGGGAGCCAAACATTTCGAGGGTTGTAATCTTCTACTTCAACTGTGGCTCATGGAACATCTCCAAAAGGGTGAGTACCGACAGGAAGTCCATCAAAGGGACTGGGACGATCATATCGCCTTTCATCACCCAAAGCGAATGAATTACATGCCCAACATGTTCGCCCAACCGGAGAATTCTAGAGAATGGGTCAAACTCTTTAATAATTTGACTGAAGACCGGGTACAATGGATGTTCGAGTGGTTCCCTACTGAAGAATTCATCGTTCGATCCAGGGATGCGCCATTTCTGATACTGACCGGTTTGAGGGGAACCTACCCTTATGTACCTCTCCGAGTTATGAGACAGGCTGGTAGGAAGCAGGTTATACCAAGGGTTGACAAGATGAGTCATTTCCGGGCTGACTTCCACGCTGACGATAGTCCGTACAGATGCCAGGCTCAGCATATGTGGTGCTGCAAAATTGTCTTGGGAAAGGACACCATCGAACCAGACCGATACCATGCTGGTTGTAACCCACACTATTCAAGCTGGCAATCACAATGGTCTGGGTCAAACCGGGTTTGTTCAAGGTCACAACGATGAAAAGGCTGAAGCACAGGTCAAGTACAACCAACTGCGCAAGAGGATTCGGCAATGTGAAAGCGAGCACCGCGAAATACAGGAAGCCAATCAAAAACTAATTGAAGAATGGAAGGATATGGCTGTCAGCGCCAACAAGCGATTGGTCTATTTGGAGCGAGGCATAGTAAAATTGGAAAAGAAGTTTCTGAAGAGGGTCGAAGATTGCCGGACTACTGAAGGAAATGAAGGCGGACATCTGGCCAGAGCTTACCTGCTACTAGAACTGCGCGAGCTGGGAGAGCTGTTCGATGGAGCCACCAATGCCGAGTTTGGGGAAGGTCCCTCTGGGACCAAATAGATAGGAATTTCCATTTCCGCTTTATGAGATGTAATAAGGCCAATGGCCATTAGTGATTTTTATTTTCTTGTCATTTAGTGTCGTTTTAGGATTCGTCTTCCTTTTATCAATGAAATGAGGCATTTAGCATTCAAAGTTCTCCAAATTAACTTGTCGCTATGCCTACCTCAGCACAACGAGGTCCCCAAAATTTGGACGCACTTTATATTTCAAGCATTACGTGTTTAAATATTGCAACATTTTTTTATATATATAATCCTTACTGACTTGTTACCTTATGTTTTTACTTTTTGTTTATTCCCCTCCCCAAAGGTTAGTTCGTAAACTCTGGCAACATCATCATATTTTACGAGATCCAGAGGCCCTCCACCTACTCCTCCTCCCAGTCCTGTCAGACACAAAAACAAAGGAAAAATGGAAGATTCAAACAACTCAGCTGAACGTGTAGAGGTCACTCATGGTACTCTGGTCTCCAAGGAAAATGCATCCCAACTAGAACAAAAGCTGTTGAAGTTTCAGGAAGAACTTGATCAAGTCCGGAATCTGGCAAATTTGTCATTTTCCCTCACCACTCCAGAGGTTACTTTCCCAAATACTAAGAATCCTGTACCTCCACAAAACATCCTAAAGAAACAAAACCATCCCGCTCCTCACCACCACTGCAATACCTGCCATACCTCAAATAACACCCCACTGCTCATCCCAGAACTCCAAAACTCCACAAACGACCACTGCCACACCCAACATAATACCCCCATCTACGTGGAGACTATGCCACACTCCACCCAACCCATCTCAAGCACACCCGAGTCCAATGATATGGACTTCCTCATCAGAAATCTGGCCGAAGAGCTTAAAAAATTGACTAGCAGGATTCAAGGCGTTGAAGGTAGTAAGGGAATTGATGGGCTAAACTATGAAGATCTTTGCATACAGCCCGATGCCGAACTGCCCGAGGGGTACAAGCCTCCCAAGTTCGAAATGTTTGATGGTACAGGGGATCCAAGGGTTCACTTGAGAACATACTGTGACAAGCTGGTCGGAGTAGGAAGAGACGAGAAAATCCGCATGAAGCTTTTTATGAGGAGCCTGGAGGGAGACGCTTTATCTTGGTACATTAGCCAAGATCCAAAGAAGTGGTCAAACTGGGTAAGCATGGCGTCCGATTTTATGGACAGATTCAGGTTCAACACAGAGAATGCACCAGATGTGTTCTATATCTAAAACTTGAAGAAGAAACCCACGGAGACCTTCCGTGAGTATGTTACTCGATGGAGGTCAGAAGCTGCTAAGGTTAGGCCTGCTTTGGAAGAAGAGCAAATGAACAAATTCTTCGTTCGGGCCTAAGACCCACAGTATTATGAAAGGCTGATGCTGATCGAGAATCACAAGTTTTCTGATATCATCAAGCTAGGAGAAAGGATCGAGGAAGGCATCAAGAGTGGTATGGTTACGAACTCTGAAGCCTTGCAGGCTACCAATAAGGCTTTGCAGTCTGGTGGTACGTCCAAGAAAAGGGACGTAGGTGCTGTAATGGTTGCACAGAGAACCAAATCCCCTATCAAATACCAAACCTATCCAATTCCTCCACCCACATATCAACCTACTCCAAATTACCAAGCACCCTCACCCATTTACCAAACTCCACCACCCCCGCATATCAGCCCACTTCACCTAAATACTCCCAACCGGCACATGTTTACCAAGCCTACAACACCCAACCATCCCACTATCAATCACCTCCCCCACGTCAAAGCTTCCCTAGACCTCGACCAAATTTCGACCGCAGACCTCCCAAACAGTATATCGCCATTGCCGAACCAATAGACCAGCTGTATGAAAGACTCAAAGCTGCTGGTTATGTCACCCCTATCCCTGCCATAACCCCAGAAAACCCTTCTCAATGGGTCAATCCAAATAAATCATGTGCATACCATTCCGGCATGAAAGGACATACCATTGATGAATGCCGCTCTCTGAAGGATAAGATCCAGACTTTAATTAACAATAAGATCATTGTAGCAAAGGAGCCTGCTCCAAATGTCCGCAATAACCCTCTGCCAAACCACAAGGGCGGAGGAGTTCACATGATCGAGATAGAGGACGACTTGGACCCCCAAGGGATCAATTGGTTTAATCACAGAAGGCGACGATCCAAAGAAGCCAGTAGTCACCCTCAATCCTATTGTGGTCCAGATTCAGCCTTCTGGGGATGCCGGGGTAAATATGTCCATGCCACTCGAGTTTGATGCATCATCATTTGCAAAGACGCCAGCACCAGTGGAGGTCGAATTCGTGTCTCCAGCAAAGGCACCTATACCGTTCGAAGTTGCAGATTTACCGCCTAAGGGGCTTGCTCCGTTCGGGGTAAAGATAGCCACGCCAATTTCAGTGGCAATGTCAGCCATAACACCATTCCATACAAAGGCTATACCATGGGACTACACAGCCGAGGCCAGAAGAAAGGGGAAGGTCAAGTTCGGGGAAGCTATTGCAGCACAGGGCATGACGAGGGCTGGTAGAGTTTACACCCCGGAACATCTGGCTGAGTCAAGCAAGCAGGCCTCTAGTCGACCAACCATCACTGAAACTGGGCCCGATGATCTCTGGAGAAAGATACAAGCCAAAGAATACTCAGTCATTGATCAGCTGAACAAAACACCGGCACAGATTTCTATCCTCGCCTTGCTACAAAGTTCCGATGCACACAAGAATGCCTTGTTAAGAGTGCTGAGCGAGGCATATGTACCAAGTAACATCACCGGCGGAGAGATGGAGAATATGGTGGGCCAGGTATTGAAAAGTCACAAGATCACTTTCCACAAAGATGAGCTGCCGCCAGAAGGGTTGAGTCACAACAAGGCATTGCACATCACCGTACAGTGCGAAGATTATTTTATCACTAGAATCATGATTGACGGAGGATCCAACCTCAACATTTGCCCGCTGGTGACACTCAGGACATTAGGAAAGATGGGGCCATCAACGTCAAAGCTTTCAACGGATCCCAAAGGTCTACTATTAGGGAAATTAGCTTGTGTTTGCAAATGGGGCCTACCTGGTTTGATGTTGATTTTCAAGTGATAGACGTGCCAGCGTCTTACAATCTATTGTTGGGACGACCATGGATTCATGCCGCTGGGGCTGTAGCATCAACACTACATCAGGTAGTGAAGTTTGAGTGGAATGACCAAGAGGTGATCATTCACGCCGACGGTAGCAATCCCATATACAGTCGCCAGACTACCCCAGCAATCGGAGACAGAAGAAAGATAGGTGGGGAAACTTACCACCACACCGAGCGAGTCAACGCTGTTGATAAAGATAAATGGTGGGACAACAAAATTGAAAGCATTTTGAACTGGAGTGGATATGAACCTGGCAAGGGACTTGGCAAGAATCTCCAAGGAATCACTATGCCCATCAAGCTCAAGAAACATGGCACCACCTTCGGCTTGGGATACGAGTATACCTGGAAAGAATTCAACGACTGGTCACCACCATGGCGCGGTCCTTACTATCCTTTGGAGCAGCCAATACCCCATTTGGAGCAGACTTTCCAGCCAGCCGAGGTTATCTACGGGTCAAAAGAAGAAGAAGCACTGGCAGCAGTGAGGAATTTGTTCCTGGAAGGCGATGATATGGATTGTTGTGTCATTTTCGAAGAGGGGGGGAGGAAGGCCCTTCCATACAAGCTGTAAGCAAAGGAGCATGCCTCAATAACTGGACTATCAGAACCACCAGAGCCCGGTGAGCCTCGGGGTAGCAAGGCTGAACAAGCATCATGCACCGTTTTATTTTACTAGTTTACTTTCCTTTCACCCTTTTCTTATATTTTTGCAAGAAAGAGCTCCAATGTTCAAAAATAGTTATGGAATTTATCAAAGCATTTCGGTTTTCTTATAAATCTTACTCTTATTATTTTCTCTCATTACTTTACTTATACAGCATTAGTATTACTTATCTTGATGAACCAATAACTGTGATATGCAACAAACGGACATAGACTCAGAGGAAGACGATATACCGGAAGAGATCGTAAAAGAGGTTGAGAATTTTGAGAACAGACCTAAGTCCAACCTGGACGAGACTGAGATTGTTAACCTGGGAGATGCAGAAAACATCAAAGAAACACGAATCAGCGTTCATTTGTCGCCATCAGAAAAGGAAGAATACACAGAGTTTTTAAGAGAATATGAGGACATATTCGCCTGGTCGTACGACAACATAACTGGTCTAAGTACATCTATCGTAGCCCACAAACTACCAACCGATCCAACCTGTCCGCCAATAAAATAGAAGCTCAGAAAGTTCAAGCCAGACATGAGTTTGAAAATCAAGGAAGAAGTCACCAAGCAGGTCAAAGCCAAAGTTCTCAGGGTGGTAGAATATCCAACATGGTTAGCCAACATTGTACCAGTACCGAAGAAGGATGGGAAGGTTAGAGTTTGTGTCGACTACCGGGACCTCAACCGGGCCAGTCCAAAAGACGACTTCCCCTTGCCAAACATACACATCCTGATTGACAATTGGGCCAAGCACGAGTTGCAATCATTTGTAAATTGTTTCGCCGGTTATCATCAGATCTGAATGGACGAGGAAGATGCTGAGAAAACGGCTTTCATTACGCCGTGGGGAATGTACTGCTACAAGATGATGCCATTTGGCCTTAAGAACGTAGGGGCCACCTACATGAGAGCCATGACTACCATTTTCCATGATTTGATGCACAAGGAGATTGAGGTGTACGTAGACGACGTCATCATTAAGTCAAAGAAAGCCATTGATCACATGGAAGATCTGAGGAAGTTCAAGGAATTGCCACCGATGGCGAATAGAATTGGATCCATCGAAGATCAAGGCCATTCAAGAATTGCCACCGCCAAAGAACAAGTAGGACATAATGAGTTTCTTGGGGAGACTTAACTACATCAGCCGGTTCATAGCACAATTTACCGTTATCCGTGAGCCAATCTTCAAGATGTTGAAGAAAGATGCCGCCACCGAATGGACTGATTACTGCCAGAAAACTTTCGACAGGATCAAGGAATACTTGTCAACACCACCAGTCTTAGTCCCGCCTGAACCGGGTAGACCTCTGTTACTCTACATTGCAGTGTTGGATGGTGCCTTCGGTTGCGTCCTGGGGCAGTATGATAAGACAGGAAAGAAAGAACAGGCCATTTACTACCTCAGCAAAAAGTTCACTCCATATGAGGCCCGGTATTCTCAGTTAGAGCGCACCTGCTGTGCTTTAACTTGGGTAGCTCAGAAGCTGAGGCACTACTTCTGTGCCTATACTACATATCTCATATCAAGGATGGATCCTTTGAAATACATCTTTCAGAAGCCCATGCCCACCGGCAAGCTCTCCAAGTGGCAAATCCTGTTAAGTGAGTTTGACGTCGTCTACGTAACGCAGAAAGCAATCAAAGGACAGGCACTAGCAGATCACCTTGCGGAAAACCCCATAGATGGAGAATACGAACCCCTGAAAACGTATTTCCCGACGAAGAGGTAGCATTCATAGGAGAAGATATTGCAGAATCCTATGACGGGTGGAGAATGTTTTTCGATGGAGCAGCAAATTTCAAAGGAGTTGGCATAGGAGCAGTCCTAGTATCAGAAACCGGTCAGCATTATCCGGTGTCTGCCAAACTCAGGTTCCCGTGCACCAACAACATGGCCAAGTACGAAGCCTGCATCTTAGGGCTCAAGATGGCCATTGACATGAACATTCAAGAATTGCTAGTAATTGGAGATTCAGATTTGCTTATACATCAGGTCCGAGAAGAATGGGCGACCAAGAACTCCAAGATACTCCCTTATCTGCATCACGTACAGGAGTTGAGAAAGAGGTTCACAAAGACAGAGTTCCAGCATGTTCCCAGAGTCCAGAATGAGTTTGCCGATGCATTGGCTACCCTATCATCTATGATATAACATCCAGACACAAACTTCGTTGAACCTATTCCCGTGAAGATCCATGATCAACCAGCTTACTGTGTTCATGTCGAAGAAGAAGCAGATGGAAAACCTTGGTTTCATGACATCAAGGAATATGTAGCAAAAGGAGAATACCCAGAACTTGCAAACACTACTCAGAAGCGCACACTTCGAAGGTTGTCCAATAATTTCTTTAACAGCGGAGGAATCCTATATAGGAGGACTCCTGATTTGGGATTATTAAGGTGTGTTAACGCAAAAGAAGCATCTAAACTGCTAGAAGAAGTCCATGCTGGGACCTGCGGTCCACATATGAACGGCTTTATTTTGGCAAAGAAAATACTCCGAGCGGGTTACTTCTGGATGACTATGGAGACGGATTGCATCTAGTATGTCAGGAAGTGCCACCGTTGTCAGGTACACGCAGACATGATAAAGGTACCTCCCAATGAGCTTAATGCAACAAGCTCACCATGGCCATTCGCCGCTTGGGGAATGGATGTTATTGGACCAATCGAACCTGTTGCTTCAAACGGGCACAGGTTCATCCTAGTAGCAATTGATTATTTCACCAAATGGGTCGAAGCAGCATCTTACAGAGCAGTGACCAAGAAAGTCATGGCAGACATTGTCCGCGACCGCATCATTTGTCGATTCGGGATTCCAGAATCAATCGTCACTGATAATGGCTCCAACCTCAATAGTGACTTAATGAGAGCTATGTGTGAAACCATCATGATCAGACACAAGAATTCCACAGCCTACAGGCCCCAGATGAATGGAGCTGTGGAAACCGCCAACAAGAACATTAAGAAGATACTGAGGAAAATGGTAGAGAAGCATAAGCAGTGGCACGAGAAGCTACCATTCGCTTTATTGGGGTATCACACCACAGTCCGCTCATCAACCGGGGTAACTCCCTATATGCTGGTTTACGATACAGAGGCAGTTATTCCCGCCGAAGTAGAAATTCCCTCCTTAAGGATTATACAAGAAGTTGAGCTCGACGACGCAGAATGGGTGAAGAGTCGTTACGAACAACTAGCTCTTATAGATGGAAAAAGAATGAATGCAGTTTGCCATGGTCAGCTGTATCAGAACAGAATGTCCAGAGCCTTCAACAAGAGAGTCAAGCCGAGACAGCTGGTATTAAAGAAAATCTTCCCACATCAAGATGAAGCCAAAGGGAAATTCTCTCCCAACTGGCAAGGTACATACATGGTTCACCGGGTTCTAACAGGAGGAGCCCTTATTCTTGCAGAAATGGACGGAGAAGTTAGGCCAAAACCAATCAATTCAGATGCAGTCAAGCGTTACTATGTGTAATCTTATGCTTTCCTATATGATGTAATTTGAACTACATCTGACCTGATTCCCGTTTAAGAGGGGATACGTAGGCAGCCTTATGGGTTCGGTCACAATTCAATAAAATTTTCATTTCCCGCCGCAATAGGAAACTGGGGCAGAATTTTGAGGAGGACCTTCAAAATTCTGAAGTAACTTCAGCCGACCATCGCAAGCAACTGTCAGAAGTAGCAACCCATTAAACTAGGGCAGAATTTTGAGGAGGACCCTCAAAATTCCGAAGCAAGAGAGGTTGCAATGTCCTAAACCACGTCACAGTCGTCGGTTCATCTAAACACTATTTCTTAAATATATACTTATGTCATATCTTTAACAAACTCACGCATGTTTATTATCAAAATCGCTTTGTTCAGCAACGCTACCCCTATGATACATACCGTGTCATCAGAACAGCGGCAAGCAGGCCAGCAAAGTCATCGGGATACGAACTAACCTTTCCCCTTTACAAAACTCACGATTTTTCTTTGGATGCAGGCACCCAAATCGAAAAATCATATATTATACGCTCATACTATTCAAGGATACAACTCTTAGAACCGTCACACCTATTCACAGTTGCTATCCACACACAATGTCCCCAGCAGCCACAATATCACAATCGGCTATCAGCTCTCAGCTAAGAAATTTTACTACTATTCTCCTTTTATCTCATTGCATAAGGCTACCATTCTGCCTTCCGAGGTTAAGCTCTACCTCCATCTGCATTCCTGCATTGCATAAAGCTCTACCTCCATCTGCATTCCTGCATTTGCATAAGGCTACCATTCTGCCTTCCGAGGTTAAGCTCTACCTCCATCTGCATTCCTGCATTGCATAAGGCTACCATTCTACCTTCCGAGACTAAGCTTTGTCTCCATCTGCATCTGCATGGCTGAAAGATCGCCACCTTATTTACATTCTACATGGCTGAAAGATCGCCACCTTTGCATTTTTGCATGGTTGAAAGATCGCCATCTTATTTACATTTTGCATGGCTGAAAGATCGCCACCTTTACATTTTTGCATGGATGAAAGATAGCCACTTTTGCATTCTGCATGGCTAAAAGATCGCCACCTTTACATTCTGTATGGCTGAAAGATCACCACCTTTGCATTTCTGCATGGCTGAAAGATCGCCACCTTATTTACATTTTGCATGGCTGAAAGATCGCCACATTTGCATTTTTGTATGGCTAAAAGATCGCCACCTTATTTACATTTTGCATGGCTGAAAGATCGCCATTTTTATTTACGCTAGCATCGGCTGAAAGATCGCCACCTACTGCATCTCATGGGCTGAAAGATCGCCAAACTGTCCAAAGGCGACATTGCTCGGAGGCACCATTTCCATAGCCCGAGAACGTCATGCCATGGCCCGAGGACGTCTTTTAATCTCTTGCATATCATTATTTAAAGGCATCATAGTTTGGAGGCGTCATTCTCATAGCCCGAGAGCATCATTTCACAGCCTGCGAATCCTTTATTATACGCTTCATGGCCCAGGACATCATGGTCTAAGGACGTCATCTTAACCGTCCAAAGACAACATTCATGGTCCAACGGGAACTTGCATCACGTTTAAATTTATGCACAATATCGCTTGTATTGTTTATTTGCAGGTAAACCGGCGAGCAACGGCCGTCTCAGCAGGAGCGATCCCGCTCCGGTTCCCGCAGCCCTACTAGACCTTTCCATTCATCCCAACCTAAATATCGCATCCGTTCTTGAAAGATCTCCATCGGCATACTCCGCCGACGGATCCTGAACTACATGTGGCATGATTCCTGTAAGACCAGAGATATGTAGGCAGCTCAGGAACCAGAGCACGGTGTTGATACCCAATTTTTCCCTGTATATTGTTTATATGCAAAATACTTTCAAAATAACATATGTCTGCATATATAAGTGTGTCCAAATGTTTTAGTATTTTTCCTAATTTTTAAAAAAAGATTTTTAAATCAATTTATTGCCCTATTTTAGCAATACAAAAACCAATAATTATTCCTCAAATTATCATTTTGGTGATTAATTTATTTTATTCTCATATTTATCCCAAAATATAGCTAAGGTAATTTTTACACATTTTTACAAATTTATTTAGTATTTTTAAAGCTAAATTGTATATAATTGCAATATTAGCCTATTATAAGAATTAATTGCGTTTATAATTACAAATTTGATTCCAGTATTTTTAATCTAATATTTATGTATTATTAATTAATTTAGAACCTTTAATTTGTTTTCAGAAAGCATTTTACTATTTTTTATAAAATAAAAAGAAAAAAAGTGGCTATTTAAATACTAGCCCTATTTCATTTCAACTATAGCCCAAATCAACCCCCCCCCCCCAATTAACCCAATCTCAACCCCAAATATACCCGACCCAATTCCTAAACTACCCGCCCTTGACCCAATTAAAAAACCCGCCCAAACCAATTTTTTAATCCCAGCCGTTGATCTAACAGATCTACGGCTCACACTCCATCTTTCCTTTTTTAATTTACCAAACCCCCCAACCCTATTTCATTTTCAATTATCCGCCGCCCCTGAAACCCTCCCCTCTCTCAAACACTCTCGAACCTTCCCTAACCCTAGCCGCCTCTCATCGTCTTCCACCGTGAAACCCACCGGAATCCATGGCTTCTCAGGTCATGGGAGTCTTATACTCACCTCCCCTTGCTCTTACACATCGGATACCTGAAGAATCGAGGCCATACCTCGAAGGTTTGCGCTCAGACCTTCGCCGATTCAAGGTTCCAGAGTCATCGTCGGCCTTGCTCCGGCGTACCATGGTGTTTTGAGCCTGGTTCTGACCTCTCCGACTCAGGTCAATGACCTTTTCAAAGCCTTTCTCATTCTAGGGTTCTTCTAAAACCCTGACCCTTCGAGGTCTTTCTCCGATTCTTTTTAGATCTGTTGTGTATCTATGCTCTACTTGAGTTTTCAAACGATTTCCCTAACTTTTCTTTCGAAAATCACTTTCAAAACCTTTCTTTTCCGATTTAGGGTTTTCTGGAAAGTGTTTAAGTGTTTTTTCTTCTTTGTTATTCGTGTGTTTGCCTCCTCTGTGTTCTCGTATCATCTCTTGTATGCTTCTCTTACTGTATTCTCCTATACTATGGTCTCGTAGACTTCTCTACTGTATTTTTACCATGTTCTTATATGTTTATCTTACTGTGTTTTCCTATATGCTTTTCTGCTATACTTTTTCGGTGTTCTTGTGTTCTTCTATTGTATTTTTTTACTAAGTTTTTAAGTTTCTTTGTTTGCCTTCTACTGAGCCCTGTTTAGGTTTCTTCTAAGCATGCTTTCTCTACTGTTCTTATCAGTATTTGCCAATATGTTCTTTTAATCCTTCTACTGTGATTGCATTGTTACTTTGCTATCATATTTTCTCATAAGTTCTGTTGTTGAAGAAGTCTGTTCTTTTCTGAAACTTCTAAACATGATTTCGATTCAATTGCTTGCCCTCTCATCTTTGCTTTATGGTTTGCTTGAACTAGAGTTTTATTTCGAAACCCCTAATTCTTTCAGACTGACTTTGTGTCTCTGAACTGAGTTTGGACATTTGTTTTCATACAATGCTGAGCTTTTTGCTAAACTCTTCTACACTGGATTTTTTCTACTAATTTGCACGACAGTCCTCTTTCACGCTCACATGCTCCTTATATATGATGAATTTTCCTCTAAATGGTTTTCAAATTTGCAACTAGTGTAAACTTCTTTCTGAATATAGCTTGATTGATTTCTTTTCCATCNGGGAGCAGCAGTATGAGGACCCTCATTTACTTGTCCTTAAGGACAAGATTCAGCACGGAGATTCCAGGGATGTGACCATTGGAGATGATGGAGTATTGAGGATGCAGGGCTGGATTTGTGTGCCCAATGTTGATGGTCTTCGAGAGATGATTCTAGCAGAGGCCCATAGTTCGCGGTATTCCATCCATCCGGGTGCCGCGAAGATGTATCAGGACCTGAGGCAGCACTACTGGTGGAGGCGGATGAAGAAAGATATAGTTGGCTATGTGTCTAGATACCTCAACTGCCAGCAGGTGAAGTATGAGCACCAGCGCCCGGGTGGGTTGCTCCAGCAGATAGAGATTCCGGAGTGGAAATGGGAGCGCATCACCACGGATTTTGTATCTGGACTTCCACGGACCTTGAAGAAGTTTGATTCCATTTGGGTTATTGTGGACCGGCTGACCAAGTCCGCTCATTTTATTCTTGTGTGTACCACTTATTCATCGGAGCGGTTGGCGGAGATTTATATCCGGGAGATCGTCCGTTTGCATGGTATTCCAGTTTCTATCATTTCAGACAGAGGTACTCAGTTTACATCGCGGTTCTGGAGAGCTGTGCAGCAGGAGTTAGGCACTCGGGTGGAGTTGAGCACAGCATTTCACCCCCAGACGGACGGACAGTCCGAGCGCACTATTCAGATTCTTGAGGACATGCTCCGTGCGTGCGTGATTGAGTTTGGAGGGTCTTGGGATCATTTCTTGCCATTGGCGGAGTTTGCTTATAACAACAGTTATCAGTCCAGCATTCAGATGGCGCCGTATGAGGCTTTATATGGCAGGAGGTGTAGATCTCCGGTGGGTTGGTTCGAGCCGGGTGAGGCCAGGCTATTGGGTACAGAGATGGTTCAGGATGCATTGGAGAAGGTCAAGGTGATTCAGGACAGACTCCATACAGCCCAGTCTAGACAGAAGAGTTACGCGGACAGGAAGGTTCGTGATGTTTCATATATGGTTGGTGAGCGGGTTCTGCTTCGGGTCTCGCCTATGAAGGGCGTCATGAGGTTTGGAAAGAAAGGGAAGTTGAGTCCAAGGTTTATTGGCCCTTTTGAGATCTTGAGGCGAGTTAGGGAGGTTGCTTATGAGCTTGCCTTACCTCCCAGCTTGGCTGGAGTTCATCCGGTATTTCATGTTTCGATGCTCCGGAGGTATCACGGTGATCCGTCGCACGTGTTGGATTTCAGTTCGGTCCAGTTGGACAAGGATCTATCTTATGTTGAGGAGCCAGTGGCTATTTTGGACAGGCAGATCAGAAAGTTGATGTCAAAGAACATAACTTCAGCAAAGGTTCAGTGGAGGGGTCAGCCGGCCGAGGAGGCGACTTGGGAGACCGAGCAGGATATGCGCAGCCAGTACCCACACCTTTTCACTACTTCAGGTATGTTCTCTATGCTCATTCGAGGACGAACGAATGTTTAAGTGTAGGAGGATGTAACGACCCGGCCGGTCGTTTTTGGAATTTACGCCCCGATCCCTCATTTACCACTTCCCCTAAGTTCATTTATGCTATTCTGGTATGCCGGGACGTTCGGTGTTAGGGTTCGGAGTGTTTTGGGACACTTAGTCCCTAAATGAGAGCTTAAGTGTTGAAAGATGGTCCGTAATCGGAACAGTGTGAAGACGACCTCGGAATGGAAATCCGATGGTTCCGTTAGCTCCGTTAGGTGATTTCGGGGTTGGGAGCGTGTTCGGAATGCAATTTAGAAGCTCGTAGCTCATTTAGGCTTGAAATGCGAAGTTTGATTTGAAATTTCCGGTCCGAAAGTGAATTTTTGATCCGAGGGTCAGAATGGAATTCCGAAAGTTTCTGTAGCACCGTCATGTCATTTGGGACGTGCGTGCAAAAATTTCAGGTCAATCGGACGAGGTGTGGTTAGGTTTTTGATCGAAAGTGTGTTTCGTTGGAATTTGAAGTTCTTAGGCTTGAATCTTTGATTAATTCGTGTTTCCAGCGTTGTTTTCGGTGGTTTAAGGATTGGTACAAGTTTGAATGATGTTATGGGATATGTTCGTAGGTTTGGTTGAGGTCCCGGGGGCCTCGGGTGTGTTTCGGATGCTCATCCGAGCAATTTGAAGTTTGGAAATGTTGCAGAAAGTTGCAGGTCTGAATTCCTTCTTCGCGTTCGCGAAGAAGGCACCGCGTTCGCGTAGTAGTAGCCTATCCTCTCATCACGTTCGCGGCCACTCTCCCGCGTTCGCGTAGTGTAAGTTTGGAGAGGGGGGCCCGTTCCTCTTCGCCTTCGCATAAGATCACCCGCGTCCGCATAGCTTCACTATTTCCTCCATCGCATTCGCGTAAGCCTTGTCGCGTTCGCGTAGTTCTTGATCCCCTGGCCTTCGCTTTCGCGCTCCTCCCTTCGCGATCGCGAAGGGCATTTTTGGGCCCTGATATTTTCCTTCTTCGCGAACGCGTCCTTCCTATCGCATTCGTGATGCTTTAGACTCCTGAACAGTACTTAACATTTCAAAAACGAGGTTTTGCCATTTTTATCAAAACTCAAGGTTTGGAGCTCGGATTTGGGAGCAATTTCAAGGGTTTTTCAAGGGCAATCACTGGGTAATGATTCTCTACTCTCCTATGACTAAAACTCATTAATCTAACCGCAAATTCACCCTTTAATTTCGTGTTTTTGAATGGGAAGTGGGTAAACTTCTTAGACCTAACTATGGGGTTTTGAGGGGTCATTTGACCTCCGATTTGGGAGATTTTTATATGGTTAGACTCGTGAGAGTACGAGGGTTCTGAAAACGTAAAAATTATTCGATTCCGAGACGATGGTTGGAGGGGCATTTTGGTCATTTTACCTATTTTCGCGCCCTAGCTCTAAATTTAATAGTGGAATCAGTTGTTTGCAATATTATTTACGATATGTAATTGAATTGAATAGATTTGTGCCATTTGGAGTCGGATACTCGTGGCAAAGGCGTGGTTTCTATTGATATTGAGTCGGTTCGAGGTAAGTGGCTTGTCTAACCTTGTGTGGGGGACCTTTCCCCTTCGGATTTGTTATTTGTTGATTTGAGTGCCTTGTACGCGAGGTGACGGGTGTGTACTTTAGCCAATTGTTGGAAAACCCGATTTTCTTAAGATATTGAGATTGAGTTCCTTCCATATTTGCTTTATTCTACTTGAAATTATAACTTGTGCTAGATTAGGAAAGCATGTCTAGTTGATTTAACTTGTCTAATTGCTTAAGTTGCCTTAACTGTACTACGTGAAGCATGCTAGGTCAGTACTATCTGTTGCTTGTCTTTTGTACTTCGTTTCCGTGTACCTTCTGGTTGTGATTGCGCATTTACATTGGGACTACGGATGTGGGATTCCGGTAGCTCCCCCCCTTGTTTGTTTACTTTGGGACTACGGGTTCGATTCCCGGTAGATCCCCCTACACTTTTACTTTGGGACTGCGGGTTAGATTCCCGATAGATACCCCTGCACATTGACAGTTGGACTACGGGACGGTATCCCGGGAGATCCACTGGACGGTTGAGAAAAGGACTACAGGACGGTATCCTGGGAGATCCTCATTGTTACCATGGGTGTTGAGCTGTACTTATTCTGTGGTTGTTTTCGTTCTTGTGTATTTTGCTATTGTCTTGTTTAATCTGTCTTATTTCACTGCTGTATTTATTATTTCTGTCAGATTATCATACTGTTAATTATTGTTATTACTATATTTTGTCTCAGTATGGCCCTGACCATCCTCGTCACTACCCAACCGAGGTTAGGCTTGGCACTTACTGAGTACCGCTGTGGTGTACTCATGCTCTTCCTGCGCATGTGTTTTTTTTCATGTGCAGATCATCCAGGTACCTCTACTCAGGCGCCCTATCAGTGAGGCAGGAGGACTACGGAGACTTCGAGGTAGATCTGCTGCGTCCGCAGACCGACGAGTCTCCCTCTTATTCTATCTTTAGTACTTAGTTTTTCCTTCTTTCGGTTGTTAGAAATTCTGGAGTTTGGAACCTTTACCTTACACTTCTGTAGCCTGTGTTGCCCGTGAGTTTCCGGGTTTTGGGAATTATTTTAGACTTGTGATATTGAGTTGTACTTGCCAAGCGACATTCAGTACAGTTTCTTTTAGATATTTGATTTGATTTTCTCTATTTTTCCGCAATTAATATATTTCCGCAAATGTTAGGCTTACCTGGTCATGGGGACCAGGTGCCGTCATGACATGTTCACGGTTGGTGAACTAGGGTCATGACATTCACATAATCACCAATAAACCTATAGGCAGGATTTCTACCCGAGTTTCAAATAAAGATATAGAAAAACCCCCAGCTTTTAATAATGAACCCCAGATCTGTTTATTACAAAGATTATTACAGCCCAGAATGAATAAATTACATAACTGTATCTATTACACTATAGGGAGCCTTAGCAGGCCCAACATTAACCTGGAAACCAGGCCTTCAAGCAAAGCAAGTCTGAAGCAATAGCAATGATCCACAATACCTTAAATCAGGCTTCCAGTGTGTAAAAGTTCCCAAAGGCCTCAGGGACCCTAGGCAGTGCTCACACTGGGAGTGGTAGAAACCTAGGTAACTAAGAGTTGAAGTTTGAAAACCAGTACGTAGGGGGTAGGGGGACAGTTTTAGAAAACTGCTTGATTTTTAGGAGCAGACAGATTCAAATTACAGGACTGCAAACAGATTTCACCTAGAACAACAGAATCCCTATTTAGTAAATAGTTCAAACAGATTGGTATTGATTCAGACATGGACACTGTACTAGCATTTACGCAATCACAATAGAGCCAGGATACTTGAACTAATGGACAGAGTTGGCAACATATTACATGTTTGCAGAATAGGGAACATACAATTGTTTATACAAGGTTTCATATTACTAGAGATAACTTAATTAATCTTGTCACTAGGTGAAATCGTATGGGTATATAGCAAACAGAAGCACGTGGAAATCTCAAACTAAAAAGCACATAGGATTGAATAGGGTAACAGAGACTAAGGCATGCCAGCAGTAACAGAAAAACATGCTGAGGTCGAAATAAACTATAAGACAGAATAAGATAATAGGAACTGAAACATGCTAGTTAAGAAAGGAGTAAACAGGAATCATAGATCACACAGAAACATGGTGAGGTTTGAAATAAACTAACCACATAAGCACAGGGAACAGAATAGGATAACAAGAGTTAACACATACCAGTTAGGAAGAAAGTAAACAGGAATGTAATGGCGATTTGGATCCAAAGAGTTTAGCATTGGCTTCCAGCCGGCTAAACAGTGCAGAAATCAGAGTAGTCACACAAAGAAAGAACTTAAATTCTTTGAAGAAAAGCAGAGAGCTTTTGAGTTGTGAAGTGAAGAAATTGTAAGAGTGTGTAAGTGTGAGTGTAAGTCTGTAAGCGTGAGCGTGTGTTTTAAAGTCAGGGTAATGAAAGGTTTTTATAGCATACAGTTGAGTAAAACCAAATAAGGTAGGAGAATCAATGGCACACAAATAAGGCAAAGAGATAAGTTAATCAATCAATTAGGGCTAAAAGGAATCAATTAATAGACAGAATCACGGAAGTACCACTTAAATTAACACGGAATAAATCAGCAGTCAAGATTGAGGTCTAAATAAGGTAAGTAGTAAGTCCAGAGATCAATTAAAAGTCGGTCCAAATAATCAAAGTACAGAAATCAGACTAGCAAAAGAATTAAGGAAAGTAGTACCAATTATGAATCACACATAAGGAAAAAATAGGTAAAATTCTGTCAAGGAAATATCAGTTTTTTTAAAAGGAAAGCACAATTTCGAACCCTAATTAGGCAAGTAAATCAATTAATCACTTTAATTGACAGCCAAAGTAGACGGGCAAACATTATAGCAAACAGTAGAATAATTGAAAACCCTAGGGCATAAAGACATAGAGATGAAAATCAGTCGAAAAAGTAAAGGAAGAAAACCCGGAGTTAAACACTTAATCGTTTTAAAATGTTTTTGCAGAAATCTCTTAGAACCAAAACCCTAGCTTTAGGGAAAAAATGAAATCGGTTGACAATAGTAGGAAAAACAGAAGAATCTTGAAGGAAAAGTAACAAACAGACTCAAACCGCTTCAGATCTAAAGAGATATGACCTGATTTAGCCAGAAATAGTTAGGTTATGTAAAAAATGAACAGAGGTGAAAAAATCTGGTTTGAACCAGAGATTTGAAGCCATAAACACGAAGATATTAGTACTTACAGACGTATGAGCGAACACAGACGGATTAACCGAGAAAATGGGAGATTTGAACCAAATCTGGTTCGAACCTCTTTGAGATTCTATCAAGTATCATGAAAATCGAACAACCAGTAGAGATATGAGGCCGGATAGGGCCTGAGGTTAAAGAAAGAACCCATGAATCAATGGGGTTTCAGTGACGGCGGGCTAGGGTTAGAAGGAAAGTGAGAGAGACGAGAGGAGGGAAGGGGTCTCAAGGGCAGCGGATTTGGGAAATGGGTAGGGTTTTTGGTCGTTTGGTTAATTAAAAATGGAAGGATTGTCCTGGACCGTTGATCTTCTGAGATCAACGGCCAGGATTAAATCTAGGGTTGGGGCGGGTTATAACAATTGGGTTATTGGGTTTGGGTTATGGGCATTGGTTAGGTTAGATATTGGGCTGGGGTAGTTATTGGGCTAAGTTCCAAAAATCAAATTAAAAGAGGCCATATTTTAAATACCCATTTAATTTAATAAAATAATTTATAAAAATAGTTAATAAATGATGAAAAGTGCTATTTATGTATGAAAAATGATTTAAAATAATTACTTGATATTATAAAAATATAAAGAGTCATTTTCGTTTAAAAATAAAGAAATTATGCATACATGGGCTATTATTGCAAAGTTATTGCAATTATAACCTACAGATGTAAATATAATTATATATAAAATAATCAAGGCTTAATTATAAATATAAATGATAGAATTAAGCAACAAAATTTTTTCAAAGTCATTTGTGATGCAATTAGTAATTATTTAGATAATAAAATGTTGGAATAAAACAATTAAAATCCCTTTAAATTGCAGAAGATTGTGGAAAAATACTGGTTGATGCTCATGCACTATTTTGAAAGTATATATGCATTTTAAAAATATATGAGGGAAAAATTGGGTATCAACAACTAGCTATTAAGCAAAATATAAAAGTGTGAGACCTTCTCTAATACCAATTGAATGTACGGGGGAGGGGGGGTTAATCAATTTTTCATTTTGTACCCTAAGTAGTTGACTAGTTTGCTAATTAGTTGAATGAAGGTAAGGACAGAAGATAAATAAAGCAGAAATAAAATGCAAGATTTGAAGACACCTGGATTTTTATACTGGTTCAGATTCAATGTGAATCCTATATCCAGTCCCCTTGGTTTTCAAGGGTGTTCTCTTTCAGTATTTGAAGTTTCTCGATACAAGAGAGGTGATGTAGCTTTACACCAACAGCTTAGTCACTATGTCACTTCTCTCTTCTTGATACAATACTTCACCAATATTTCTCTCTCTTTCTTCTCTCTCTAATTATACAGTAGATCTACAGTGAACTACAAAGCTTGTTTCGAGTAGGACAAAAAGAGTGATAGTGGTTCGTTCAAAGTATATGTTGCTCGCTTGACATACTTCGCTTGATACTTGAGCGTTTTGGCTTTGGCGAATCTTTGGCAGACAGTTGAAGAGATTTGCAGTCCCAAGGGAATTGATCCTCAGAATTGAATCTGTTGTGATTCATTCCAAGAATAAGTACAGAGCTTCCATGGACGATCCATGACTGCTAGTCGTTTCCTTTTTCAAAAAGAGATTTGTCATAAGTTGTTCCTTGATTCATGGGATTGATAGTCTTCCTTTATTGACGCATATCTTCAGCAATCGGGGCAGCGGGAAATCTTGGTCCTTCAATCATTAATCTTCCTTATTTGCTTCCGTTGACAAATCCTTGTCTCGATTCTTTTACTTCTTCCTTTTTTGACTTTTTCCATACTTTAATGATGGATTTGCTTGTGTAACGATCCAGCCGGTTGTTTTGAGAATTCAAGCTCCGTTTAGCGGCGTAAGGTCTGGAACAGCTTCATAATATGAGTATCGACTTGCGTGCATGGTTGAATTCAGTTAACTGATGATTTAGAGTCAAATTGGAAGAAGGAATCTAGTTTTGGGAGTTTAAGCGGTGAAAAATTTTACCAGAATTTGACATTTGAGTAAACGGCCCCGGAATGGGTTGTGGGTGGTCTCAACAGCTTCGTATGGTGATTTTGGACTTAGGCGTGCGTCCAGATTCGGATTTGGAGGTCCATAGGGTAATTTGAGGAGTTTCGACGAAAGTTGGAAAAGTTGAAGCTTGGAAAATGGAGAAGTTTGACCCATAGTTGACTTTTGTGATATCGGGTCGGAATGCAATTACGAGAGTTGGAACAGCTCCGTCATCTCATTTTGGACTTGTCTGCAAAATTTGGCATCATTCCGGATTGATTTGATAGGTTTCGGCACGAGTTTAGAAATTTGAAGATTTGAAAGTTCCTAAGTTCGATTCATGATGTGATTCATTGTTTCAGCGTTGTTTAATGTGATTTGAGACCTCGAGTGAGTCCGTGTTAGGTTATATGACTTGTTTGTTTGTTTAGACGGGGTCCCGGGGGCCTCGGGTGTGTTTCGGGTGGGCTACGGGCCATTTTTCCTTGTTTTTGACTGCTGTTTTCTGCTTCTGGTATCCTCTTTCGCGATCGCGAACTGCCTTTCGCGTTTGCGAAGCTTTGTTGCTGACCACCTAGAAATCCTTCTTCACGTTTGCGTTCGCGTAACACGTCTCGCGTTCGCGAAGCTCTTCCTTATCCTTCTTCGCATTCGCAACCACCCCCTCGCGTTCACGAAAGCATCTGTTCTTTACTCTCCGCGTTCGCATCCCTTAGCTCGCGTTTGCGAAGGCTTTTCTTGGCAGCTTCAGTTTCCCTTCTTCGCGAACGCGATTGTCCTTCCACGTTCGCGATGCACAAAAGCTTGGGCGGACAGAATATAATTCCAAATTGAGGGTTTACACCATTTTCACCATAACTTGACTTGTGGAGCTCGGTTTTGAGCGATTCTTTGAGGGGTTTCACACAAATCGATTGGGTAAGTGTTCTTCACCTAGAATCTAACATATTCCAAGATTTTATCTTCATTTTTATCATTTAAATTGTGTTTTGGGTTGGGGAAGGAGTTGGTTTTTGAAGAAAATTTCTAAAATGAAATATTGTGATTTAAGGGACCAAATGGTATCGGAAATTGATAAATTTTGTGTGGTTGAACTCGTATCGGAATGGGCATTCGGTTTTTATAAAATTTGCCGGGTTCCGAGGTGCGAGACCGGGGGTCGACTTTTGGACCGTTAGATTTTGTTAAAGATTGAAACATTAGGATCCAGATTAGTTTATTATGTGTTTTATTTGTGCTTTGAAGTTAAATTTGTTAGATTTGAGACGTCCGGAGATCTTTTCACCCGAGAAGTGCATTCTTGAGTATCGGTGTGTCGTCTTTGAGGTAAGTATCTTGCCTAACCTTGTGTGGGGGACTTCCCCTTAGGATTTGAGTCTTCTATGTTGATTGTAGTTCGTGTACGCGAGGTGACGAGTGCGTGCGCGGACTTATTTGTGGAAAAAATAGCCTTTTAGGGTTCTTAGGTCTTTATATTCACTCTTAGGAATGTGTTCTTGACATGATTGAGTTTCCTATTTATTCGTTTCACCTCCACATGCTTAATTGGGATTAATTGCGTCATGATTCACTCTCATTGCCTAATTGACTCCTAATTGCTTTAACTAAACGCCTCTCCTATTGTCATGCTATCTCTTCATAGTTGCTTATTTTATTTGAGAATTATTATTTCCCCTCCTGAAACTGTTTAGCCTTAAGTGAAGCTAAGATCACCTTCTCCTAATCGAATTGTCGAATATCCTCGAAATTGTCCAATCTTAAAAAAAAGTTAGATAACCTATGTCCTTGTTGACGTGCCCTTATTTGGGACTATTTGACTCGTGTTGATTTCCTTGTTATTGACTTGTATATTGTGGGATCGTCGATATATATTAGTGTTCCTGTTGTTTAACTGTTCCCTTTATGCCAGCATTCTCTTCTGTGGTTACGCCTTGTGAGTTGATTATGTCGTTTCCTTGCGATTTACAGTCCTTAAGTTGATTTACTTGTCATACCTTGTATTATTGTCATTTGTTGTTGTTTTATGTATTGTGGTGATGTGAGCTTTCTGTTGTGTTGTGACTGTGGTTTCTGTTGGTTGCGCTGCATGTTTACTTTGGGACTACGGATCGGTATTCTGGGAGATCCCCCTGCATATTTACTTTTGGGACTACGGGACTGCACCCGGGAGATCCCCCTGCATATTTACTTTTGGGACTATGGGACTGCACCCGAGAGATCCCCCTGCATATTTACTTTGGGACTACGGAACGGTATTCCGGCAGATCCCCCTGCACATTTATGAATTGGTCTACGGGACGGTATCCCGGGAGATCCTCTGGATATTTACTTTGGGACTACGGAACGGTATTTCGGGAGATCCCCATGCACATTTATGAATTGGACTACAGGACGGTATGTCGGGAGATCCTCTGGATATTTACTTTTGGACTACGGGACGGTATCTCGGAAGATCCTCTGTACATTTACGTTTGGGACTACGAGACGGTATCCTGGGAAATCCCCTGTTATTATCACTGTGTTCTGAGCTGTTGTTTTCACTGATCCTGTCCCTGTGTAAACAATATATGTGTTGTCCGTTCTTGTCCTTATGCTTACTAGCTGGTATGAACTATGTTAGGACACTTGCACAAGCATACATGTGGCTAAGCACCCTTATCGGATAGGAGCCTCCTTGAGATTTCTGAGTATAGACGCACACCCTTGTCTATTTTCCTTCCATGTGAGAATGACTCTTTTGGGCACGTGAGTTGTCAGTATGATTATAAGGTGTGATGAGGGCACAGGATGCCAAGTGTTAGGGTTCAGGTATTGAGATCCGTATTGTACGATTATGAGATGAGGTTTCACAGGGTGACTTATATTCGAAGGATATTTATTTGAAAAGGTTATATTCGAAAGGTATTCATCTTTAGAGAACTATTTCGGAAAAATATTTACTTGAAGGAAGTATAATTCGAAATATTTTTTTTATCAGCTGAAAGATTTGACTAATTGATTGAAGTTCTTGGCTTTGACCTAATGTGAGAGCTGCCGTAGTTGCTGAGTTATAACTTGTCCTTACTGTATTTGTGATTTCGAATTTGGGTTGTATTTCTTGCTCAGTTTTTATGAGCTTTATTATGGTTTTCCACTGTTACTTGCTGTTTCCTTTCCTTATTGTAGTTACTGCATTGTTAGCAATATCGCTTAGTTTTTATATAGATATCATGTTCGGTTGTTTCTATACTTATACTTGTTCTGCTTATTAGACTAGTGGGTGTCTTGACTGTTCCTCAACACTACCCCACCACGGTTAGTCTTGATACTTACTGGGCACCGCTGTGGTGTGCTCATACTACACTTCTGCATATTTTTTTGTGCAGATCCAGGTATTGATCGTTAGTAGCTGAGCGGATTCTCGCCAAGGAGACTCGAGGTAAACCTGCTGCTACGTTCGCAGGCTTCGGAGTCACCTTCCTATTTTATATTCACACTGTTATACTTATTTTCATACGGTTGTGTTAGAAGTTGTAGCGAAACTCTTTAGAGCTTATGACTTGTACTATCGGGTTTCGGGAAGATGTTCATTGTATTGAGGATTCAATTCAGACAAATTTTAGATGTTATTATGTATTGTTGTTATTCCGCAATTATTAGGCTTACCTAGTCCTTAAGACTAGGTGCCATCACGATACCCAAACTGAGGGAAAGTTGGGTTGTGACAGCTTGAATCCTTCTTTTCATCTCTCGTGATATTGCAAAATAGTAATATGTTATTTCTCATTATTGAAACTAATATCTAACACTCTCTTTACGGTTCTGAGTTCAATTTGTTGGTACTTGTTTGAGCTTCAATTCCTAAACGGCTAACAAGAACCCTTATTTGGTTTGCTGCTCAAAGGAAGGTCAGTACTTCGACCCCTTCCTTTCTTTTAATCATTTTTGGGAAAATCATGTCTATCCTGTTATTCTCCAATGATTGTTTCTGCTCGTGATGTTTTGTTGTTAACTTGTGTTTGATAATTATGCTATGCATATGAACCAACTAATTCTCTTAGTGTCTTGAGACTGAATTTACACTAATTGACTACTCTTACATGATTAATGAATGCTCCTTGTTGATACCCAATTTTTCCCTGTATATTTTTTTATATGCAAAATACTTTCAAAATAGCATATGTATAAATATATAAGTGTGTCCAAATGTTTTAGTATTTTTCCTAATTTTTAAAAGATTTTTAAATCAATTTATTGCCCAATTTTAGCAATACAAAAATGAATAATTATTCCTCAAATTATCATTTGGATGATTAATCTATTTTATTCTCATATTTGTCCCAAAATATAGCTAAGGTAATTTTTTACACATTTTTACAAATTTATTTAGTATTTTTAAAGCTAAATTGCATATAATTGCAATATTATCCTATTTTAAGAATTAATTGCATTTATAATTACAAATTTGGATCCAGTATTTTTAATCTAATATTTATATATTGATAATTAGCTTAGTACCTTTAATTTGTTTTCAGAAATCATTTTACTATTTTTTTAATAAAATAAAAGGGGGAAAAGTGGCTATTTAAATACTAGCCCTATTTCATTTCAACTATAGCCCAAATCAACCCCCCCAATTAACCCAATCTCAACCCCAAAATTACCCGACCCAATTCCTAAACTACCCGCCCATGACCCAATTAAAAATGTCGCCCAGACCTATTTTTTTAATCCCAACAGATCAACGGCTCACACTCCATCTTTCCTTTTTTAATTTACCAAACCCCCCAACCCTATTTCATTTTCAATTATCCGCCGCCCCTGAAACCCTCCCCTCTCTCAAACACTCTCGAACCTTCCCTAACCCTAGCCGCCTCTCATTGTCTTCCACCGTGAAACCCACCGGAATCCATGGCCTGAGAATAATCGAGACCAGACCTCGAAGGTTTGCGCTCAGACCTTCGCCGATTCAAGGTTCCATTGTCATCGCCGGCCTTGCTCCGGCATACCATGGTGTTTTGAGCCTGGTTCCGACCTCTCCGACTCAGGTCGATGACCTTTTCAAAGCCTTTCTCATTCTAGGGTTCTTCTGAAACCCTAACCCTTTGAGGTTTTTCTCCGATTCTTTTTAGATCTGTTGTGTATCTATGCTCTACTTGAGTTTTCAAACGATTTCCCTAACTTTTCTTTTGAAAATCACTTTCAAAACCTTTCTTTTCGATTTAGGGTTTTCTGGAAAGTGTTTAAGTGTTTTTTCTTCTTTGTTATTCGTGTGTTTGCCTGCGCTGTGTTCTCGTATCATCTCTTGTATGCTTCTCTTACTGTATTTTCCTATACTATGGTCTCATAGACTTCTCTACTGTATTTTCACCATGTTCTTATATGTTTATCTTACTGTGTTTTCCTATATGCTTTTCTGCTATACTTTTCCGGTGTTCTTGTGTTCTTCTACTGTATTTTTCTACTAAGTTTTTAAGTTTCTTGGTTTGCCTTCTACTGAGCCATGTTTAGGTTTCTTCTAAGCATGCTTTCTCTACTGTTCTTATCAGTATTTCCCAGTATGTTCTTTGAATTCTTCTACTGTGATTGCATTGTTACTTTGCTATCATATTTTCTGATAAGTTCTATTGTTAAAGAAGCCTGTTCTTTTCTGAAACTTCTAAACATAATTTCGATTCAATTGCTTTCCCTCTCAGCTTTGCTTTATGGTTTGCTTGAACTAGAGTTTTATTTCGAAACCCCTAATTCTTTCAGGCTTACTTTGTGTCTCTTAACTGAGTTTGGACATTTGTTTTCATACAATGCTGAGCTTTTTGCTATACTCTTCTACACTGGATTTTTTCTACTAATTTACACGACAGTCCTCTTTCACGTTCACATGCTCCTTATATATGATGAATTTTCCTCTAAATGGTTTTCAAATTTGCAACTAGTGTAAACTTCTTTCTGAATATAGCTTGATTGATTTCTTTCCATCTTTTACTGATTTCCTAAGTGACTCGACTTAGGTAAAACCCTTCTTCATCTTTTATGACTTGGTTCATTCATACAAAATTTCAGACCTTGTGATTTACTGGCTGTTAATTCATTCCCTTGCCTTATTTGCACAAACCGTATATTGTCAAAATCCTGTCCTTAAATAACCTTTATGTATTTGCCCTCAATTGCATGCTTTACACAAAGTGTTTATTTAATTCCTTTCCTTAAATGGTTTTACCCGTTTGAAACTGAATCCCTTAATTAAAGGGAGTCTTATGTAATTGATTTACAATCAGTCTTCAATTATTTTCTTACCTTATTTCCTTATGACTTTCACACTATAAATAATGACTCTTTAACACAAAGCAACACGATTAATAATCCTCCACTACTACTTTTACAATCTCTTCTAAACTCTTACTAGAACTCTCTCTTCTTGTGTGCATTCTGACTTTCACAAGACTACTGCTTTTTCCTATTTGTTTCCTTGAAACTGGTATGTCCTAATTTTAATTTTCATCATCACCACAATGTGTTTACTTACAGATGTCTACATCTATGTCTACTTTATTACTTCTGCAAAATTAACTATTTGAACTAGCATGTTGATCTTTTCTGTTTGTTTCTGTTATGAACCCCCTCCTCCCTATTCCCATTTTATGCTTTGAGTTACAGTTTAAAACATGGCAATATGCAGGTTATTGTCTATGGTTTGAACTTGATCCCTTAAAGGATCCTAACTCCTAAACAATGTATTCTAACAGGCTTATGGGGTAGGCTAGCATTCCTCATTGCTGAGTATGCCCCACCAGCCTGCTGTTGCTTTTCCTTTACTATCTCCCCATTCCCTATACCCCTATGTGTATCAATGTGAACTGTTTCCCTTTCCCCTTTCCCCTTTTAGAATCCTGCACTTGCACTCTCTCTTAGTTCCTAGGTTCTGCCCCCCTCTTGTGAGCCTTGCCTTGGGACCTTGAGTACCCTCTAAACTTGGACACTTGAGGGCTGGCTCTTCCACACTGCACTATGCCCTAGTCTGGTAATGTATTTGGGGTGTAAACACTGCCCGGAGTTCATGTGAAGCTCTTAGGGAACTCTGACACACCCCCAAATGAGAGAAAGGCTTTGAAATCTGATCTTTGGAGTTGGTTTACTTCATACTTCAGACAGGAAGTCTGAATCAGGCTCTCCTTGGTTGTAATTTTCAACTTCTGATGTATTTTCTTTACTCTATTTTCTTTGGATAGTAATAACTTTGTAATAAACTTATGGGGATGATTAGTGAAAAGGGAGGGGTAACCATGCATGTACATGGGTAGATAACTTGCCTATAGGAATCTCTAATTTCAGCATTTTTCATATAGATAACTTGCCTATAGGAATCTCTAATTTCAGCATTTTTCATATAGATAACTTGCCTATAGGAAATCTCTAATTTCAGCATTTTTCATATAGCTACTATGCCTATAAGATTTTTGCATTTTCATATAGCTACCGTGCCTATAAGATTTTTGCATTTTTTCATGCCTATAAGCATTTCCGCATTCTCATTTAGTTACCATGTCTATAAGGACTTCCGCATTCTCATTTAATTACCATGTCTATAAGGACTTCTACATTCTCATTTAGTTATCATGTCTATAAGAACTTCAACATTCTCATTTAGATGCCATGACTATAGGGATCCTGCACTTTCATATTATGTCTATAGCTTCTGCACACGCATGTAGAAAATATGCCTATAGGTCCCTTCTGATTCTTGCATACCCGCTTTTCACTAGGCAAACTTGTCTATAGGTCCTAATAACAAAAAGAATATAATCAGATGTCACGCTCGTAATAAGATGTAACACCTATATATCATGTTGTAGGTTTTCTGTATTTTTTTATATATCTATAAAAGTGTTTAAATCAACAACGCGTAGAAAGCATGCCTATAGGAACTATCAACCAAGTTTGAAACGTTTCCACTCGCTTATGAGTCTAAAATCAGTAATAATGTTTGCAGAACCTGTAACTTCTGCTAAAGTTTGCTTTTCTTTAATAATCTGGTAACCCCTCTTAATCAGTATGTATTCAATCTATTTCATTCTTGTTTCTGAAATCTGTAGACATCATGCCCATAGGCTTTCGTCTATCACTTCGGCAAACTGTAGGATAAAGTTTTATAAACTGAATCAGATCTTATTAGCTACAACCAACAGGTAGGCCTGCTTCGGGTTTCTTATCTGAAATATGTGATAAATCAGCCTGCCCCGGCTTTTAAGTTTAATCAGACCTTAATCAGTACATGCAAGACATGCTAAACTATATGCTCTTCTTTGATCTAAGGAGGCCTGTTTGAGCCTTATTTGTTTATGTGCTTCCCCATGCTTGTTATATGTGTTCTTGCTTGTCGCCTTAGTATTTTTACCTTTTGAAACTATAAAAGCCCAACATCCCTTCCCTTTAGGATTAGTAGTCCTAAATGCCTCCGGGACTGATAGAATTGGGGCGGGTAATAGCATGCAATAAGAAAACGAGACCATTCCGCGCTTTAATACCTTAACGGGGTGGGAAAGGGTAGATATGGATATGATGACCACGCGATAACACCACGTGTATAAGTGATTACCGGGTGTTGTGTGAGGTGATCCATATTATTTATAAACCTAGGACCCCCCTCTCTTTTACTTGTTTATTTCATTGTTTATTTCCAAATTTTAAATTGTTTTTCTCAAAATTCAGCTTTCCTTCCATTTCTTTTAACTTCATCAATTTGCAACCACTATGTGAAATCCCCTCTTATTTGAAAGTCTTACTTGCTTACGTGTTATTTGTATGTAAAGTCACAACAATAGCTTGGCCGGGAACCACACTAGTGGATTCTGAGGGGTGCCTAACACCTTCCCCTTGGAATAATTTCAAGCCCTTACCCAATCTCTGGTTATCCAAACAAAAACCCTTCTTAGTGTCCTAATGCACTTAAATCATTAGGTGGCGACTCTTCAATTCCTTTAAACCCAATTCCCAAAAAGGGAATGAGTTGTCTTCCCAAATGTCATAAACCCGATTTTCGCGGAGGAAAAAGGGGGCGTGACAACGACCCCTTCTACCGATCCTGTCATCACCACTGATGATCATGCTGCGGCGCATCCGGCTATAAGGAGGCGACTTGATGATGACGATCCTGATAGAGTACCCAGGCGGGATGCGATGCGCCTCAGGCCAGCGGCTGCGTTGAAGCACACTGGATGCGGGACACATTGATTTTCTTCACTTTTTTTTTATTTGATGTAAATAATATTTTTGTATATACATTAACAACAATTTTTATATAATATGCGCATATGTGTTTTTTAATTTATTAGTTAGTTTCGTACTACAACAAAAACATAAACAATAAAACTTAAATTCCATTACGATTAATGAAAATAAAGTGCAGTACAACTAATTTAGTTTAATACTACAACACAAACACAAACATAGCAACTTAACATAATTAAAATTCAGCACAACAAAGAAAAATATACGACTCAGGAAACATAAACATTAAGTAACACACTAAACACATACATGTCAATGTTTAGTCCCTGCCGCCCATTACTCTCTGCTCCAACCACTTACATTATTCTTCCAGCTTATTTTTTTCTTCTTCTACCTCTTTAAGTTTCGCTTTCAACTCCGCATTCTCTCTTTTATGTTCTCTTCACGTTCCCACTGTTTTAAACACAAATTATGAAGATCGTCCAAAGATTCTTTGTAGTATTCCTAATAACAGGGTTCATCAACCCATACCTCAAAATCGCAAATAGGTTCGCCGGGAACCTTATAAAACTTGTTCAAACATTTCCAGTAGCGGCGTCCAGTTTCACCATTATCCCAACAACTTTGCATCATGCATTTTTTTCCACACTTGCACCTTGGTACATAAAGAGGTTGAGACATTTGTGCGTTAAAAAAACTCTTTTTTCTTGAAAGATTTGCTATTACTTATTGATGAGCGCAGAAAATAAGTAGAATGAGCTCGCTATATATAGGCAAGAGAACACACATAACGTACTATTTAACCGCGCTATATACACACATAACGTAGTATTTGACCGCACTATGCTTTGCGTGTTAAAGGTTCTGACGGGTGCGTCTCAGCTTTATGTCAGTTGGGCAGCCTTTTCAGTTTGACAAGATAACACACATAACGTACTATTTAACCGCGATATATACACACATAACGTTGCATTGATCGCGCTATGCTTTGCGTGTTAAAGGTTCTGACGGGTACGAAACAGCTTTATGTCAGTTGGGCAGCTTTAGTTTTCGATAAGACAACACACAACGTACTATTTAACCGCGCTATATATACACATAGCGTAGCATTTGACCACGCTATGCTTTGCGTGTTAAAGGTTCTGACGGGTACGAAACAGCTTTATGTTAGTTGGGAAGCTTTTGTTTTCGACAAGACAACACACATTATGAAGACAACACACATATTAAAATAACAAACATAATTAAAATTAAATTAATTAGCTTTATGATATTTCAATGTTGTTTCCAGTTCTTCCGAATATATAATTTTTTTTAATATCATTAAAAAAACTGAAATGGAAAAGTTCAACTCATAATTAACAAACATAATTTTATTTTATAAAACTTGCAACATAAACAAAACAACTAAATATTACAATACAAACTCATTGATAGTTAGGCATAATAGAATAAAGACCACCACGAGCTTGAGTACTCTTGCCACCCAAACCAGCCGAAGGACATTTTCGACGGTCGTGTCCTGTTTGCGAGCATATACCACATCTGCGCGCATAAACGGTATCACTAACATCCATTTGGTTCCGTATACGCATTCTCTTCTGCACCTTACACACCATTTTAAATGGTTTAGGCGGCCAATAATGCTCAGCACCTACTGGCTGCAACTGCCCACTATATGTGTTTAGGTACTTCGCAACACTATATTGTTGATCAACATAGTTGGTTGCACCTAAACTAACTTGTTGAAAGCACTTGATGGCATGTGAGCAAGGCATGTGGTAGATGGACCATTTTCCAAAAAGAGCATAACCTTGCAGATTCATTTACAGTATGTACATTATTCCCCCGATTTCCATGGATAGCGGTGCGAACTTCAAAAACATTTCTTTCGTTATCATACTGCAAATATGAATGCCAATGTGCTCGCCATCTGTATTTCTCAAATCTCGTCATCGGCACTGGCATAAATTCAACACCCCTTTCCATCAATGACGTTGCAGTCGCAGACCTTTCAACGAACCTCTCCGCCATTTGCTTGAACGACATCCGCACCATGGCTGTGACAGGCAATCCTCTTGCCGACTTCAATAACCCGTTGAAAGACTCTGACACATTTGTAGTTAGAGTTCCCCATCGTCTGCCACCATCCGCATGCAAAGTCCACTTTTCAGGGTCATGTCGCATTAACCAACGATAGGCTGCCTCGTCTTCTTGCCTGATATATTCCATGTGCATCCGAAATTTATGCTGTTGGTGGTCTGTTGCTGCCATCCACATCAAATCATGCAGATCCTTGTTGGGATATGCCTTCTGGAAATTGGCTTTAAAGTGCCTAACACAGTAACGATGGTAGGTATAAGGTTCTTTCCATACAGGCAAGTTCTCCACAGAACTTAAGATACCACCGTGCCGATCAGATATTAGAAAAATACCGGAACGCTGTTTGACAACGTGCTCTTTCAAGTGGTTCAAAAACTGCGTCCACGTCTCTTGGCTTTCATTGGCACAAATAGCAAAAGCTAGAGGAAATATCTGTCCATTAGCATCTACTGCCACGGCTATCAACAGCTAGATATCGTACTTCCTATAGACATGAGTGCCGTCTATGGATATTACGGGGCGACAATGCGAAAAACCATCAATTGCTGGTTTAAACGCCCAGAACACGTAATTGAATATATATTCTGGTTTACCCAGACTCCGCTCAAGCTTCCATTCAACAACCGTCCCGGGGTTAAACTGCTGCAGTGTAGCCATGTACCTAGGCAGATCTGCAAATGACTTATCCCAGTTACCATAGACTATTTCAAACGCTCGTTTGCGTCCGAGATATGCCTTTCTTTTAGTAATGGTATGGCCATGTTCCTGGTGGACTGTTGTAATGCACTCTTTGATTTTATACCTTATGGACGCTTCGATGTGTGGAATAAGAACAAGAGAAATCAAGTCAATATCCAAGTTGAAGTGATTCCCGTTGAATGTGTCCATTTCGCATGTGTGGGTGGGAATGTATTTACCCACTTTCCACAGACCTGTCTTCTTCTTGCTCGCACGCAACATCCAATGACATGGCCAAAACCACCTGCGACAAACAACCTTGTATACAACCGGACTTGACTCTCATACCGTCATCTCACGACACTCTTTTACGTTGTGCATTTTACAAGCCCTGCTTAGGCGCGCTTTATCAGGAAAAATCATGCCCTTTGCCAGCACCGTCGGTCTAGACTCATCACACATTGCTGTCCGAATTTCATCAAAATCCCTTGTGAGAGCTTCCACATCCAGCATGCTTGGCAAGTTATCAAGGTAAGGAATCTCCCTTGAATGAAACGGCACTTGGGGATCGTACACTCTTCGTCTAGGGGGTGGAGCATACTCTCTCGTCAAATCAGGTCCTTCCTTCTCATCCTCCTCATCACCATCCTCACGAGGAAAGGGTGTCTCGTCTCCATATTCATCAGCATTGTTGTCGTAATCATTGTTCTCTTCCTCACTCTGTGCATCTGCCAGATCCGATTTAATGCGTCGTCTTCGGGCAATTGAGTGACTACATTTGGTTCAACTTGCTCGTTTTCACTGCACAATCAACAAAATAATAAGATACTGAATTTAATAAATACTTTCCATATAGCTGTATCACTTCACTTACAAGTCGTAATGTGATGAAATTCCATGATGGATATTTTCATTTAGCTGATGGCTCTCGGATGGACCAACATGATCCAACAAACCAAAACTATGCTTGGGTTCATAATTTATAAAATTCATATCCGGCCTGTACCCCCTGTTAAATATATGAGCGTTAATTCAAATTTAATACAACAAAAATGTACATCGTAAACACAAAGGAAAATTGAAGCTTGCCACTCGTCTTGTGAATTATGTAAAGAAGGCGGGGATAAGTTTAAATCAAGGAGAACTCTTTCATCCGGAACCTGTCCTGCAAAAACTCCTCCAGAATAACCACCCGATGACTGGGGGTTATCCGGAACCTGTCCGGCAACCTCATTGTCTGGAAACTCTTCGACCTTGACGTAAATATCCAACATTTTGATTACAAGATATTTTCGGTATTCATCCGGAGTCCTCAGAAAATCCCTCAAAGTTTCATCATCGTAGATGTTTAACTCCGAGTAAAAAGCAGCCCCTTGCGGAGTGACGGAATACGGATATCTTCCGGTTACTTTAAGTATCACTGAACGTTTCCTCACACCCATTTTTTTGCATAACAACGATATCAATTTATCGTACTCCATTGTAAGTGGTAATTTAACATGACCCTGTGGATATAAACTATGCCTCACAGAGTTATTCTCCATCACAACCTCACCCCCCCAATATAATGAAACTCTTATTCTACGCTCTTCAGACATTACGGAAAAAATGCTTAAGAATTTAACAACAAGACAATATTGAATGGGAGTTGGAATTTTTTGTGAACGAATTTTCCTAAAATCCTAACCACTTTATATAGGAAATGGCTAGCCCGGGATATGGAAATTTTTTGACGTATAGCATTCTTTAAATAGACGCTATACTCATTTAAATTACTGTTATGTCAATTAAACTATTGGTGGGTCCATAATCAGGGTATAGCGTTTTGTTTTTGGACGCTATAGTTATAGCGTATGAAATGGAGACGCTATGCAGTCACGTCAAATCGCCAGGCAGTATAGCATCTAAATACAAGATGCTATACCTTAACGGCAAAAGTTACTGTTAAGGTATAGCGTCTTGTATTTAGACGTTATACATAGAAAGGTAACTTTTTTTTTACACTTATTAATGTACTTTGAGTCCAAAAGCACAATATTTAGGTTCCGGATTCTGGGTTTTGGTCACTCTCATCTCATGTACCGGAAGGATAGCCAGATTTACAGGTGGTTGTTCAAAAATAGCTCAGTTTTAAAATTAATCGAAATTTAGCCACTTTTCATGTAAAGATAAATCTGAGCGAAAACACTATTCAAAACCCTGAAAATATGCCAGTATATTATGCTGGAGTTCCAGCATAAGTATACTTGAACTCTAGCATATTATACTGGAGTTCCAGGATAAGTATGCTGACTCCAGCATAATATGATGGAGTTCCAGCATAAGTACACTAGAACTCCAGCATAATATACTGGAGTTCCAGCAAGTATATCGGTCCAGTATAATATGCTGGAAGTTCATACACAAGTGCTCGAATCTCCAGTATATTATGCTGGAACTTTCCGTGTGTTGGAGTTCCAGCATAATATGCTGGAAGTTCATACAAAGGTGCACCGAACTCCAGTATATTATGCTGGACCGGTCTCTGTTGCAGCAAAATAGTGGCTATTTTTTATTGACTTGGTAAACGCTGGCTATTTTTGAATGACCAGTCCGAAAACTGGCTAGACTGTGGTATTTTTACCCTATTTAGCACTCTGTTTAGATCATTGTTACCCATCGTTTTATAATATATCATATTTTATTGTATTGTATTGTATTATATCGTTTTATGAATATAACGATTGAATAGATTATATTATTTGTTGTAGTCAAATAACATTTTGCTGTTTGATTTGACTGTATCGTACTGTACTATAACTGATAAGATTACTAAAATACCCTCAATTATTTTAAATATTATCAAGAATTACACTTAAAGTAAATAGAATTGAAACTAAAAATTAATATTATACAGCCAAATGGAGATAAAGTAATAAAATTGGAGTTAAAAATCAAAGTAGAAGAAGGAACAAAATAAAAAGAAGGCAAAATCTATACCCGACATTGGAGTTGGAAGCGGCATAAGGAAAAAAGAAATGAAGACGTAGGTTATAGGTTAGGGGATTTGGATTTAAAAAAAGAAAGAACGTAACGGGTAAAACAGAATTATAAAGTAATAAGTTAGGGCATAATAAGAAAGAAAAATAAGAAATAATCCCACCATACTAAATCGGTTGTTTCAAATAATGGAACTTTTCATTATATCCATCGCTTCGTGCTTTTAAATTAACGACATACTTTTTTTCTAATGCCGAAATATTAAAAGAGTTGCTAGTAGTAGACACTTAATTTTGTACCTCCATCTCAATTATTTTCTTAAAACTTTTGGTTGATACGTTTAAGATAAATACTTCTATTTTCACAATTTAAAAATTTAATAAATCTATATCCAAGCATTATTTTACTTTTCTTTAGTTTCATAAAAAGGAAAAAAAATAGTTCTAATTCTCGAAATACAAAAAAGCAAAAATAGTTAATTACTTAATACTTCCCATTACCTTGTCATCTGGAATTGTTTTTCCGTCGGATAACATTTTTGAATTCCCCTTCTCCCTTTTGTCATTTTTCTTGTTGATAATCTATAGTTTGTTTTTCTTTTAATTTTTTTTGTATCGTTTTTCATTTTGATAATTTTGTTCATGTAATCCTACTTCTTTTCCTTATATTTATTTTAGTTCATTCCAACATTATCTCCCCGTTCCCACCTTTCCTCAGCTTCTTTTCATTATTTTCACCTTGCTTACCTTTTTTTATGTTCTTCTTCCTTTTTCCTCATACTCATACCATTCAATTCATCCAATAAAATAAGAAATCGATATCCTTCCTTAAATAATTTAAGTCAATTACCCTTTCTGCTCTTACTAATTAAGTCGTTTTCTCTCTTGATCAATTTTTTATATATTATAATTTGTGTTGTATAAAAAAGTCAGAAATCACTTTCAAAATAATCTTAATTATACCTCCCTCTCATCCTTTCTCACACATTTCTTTATAAAAGTAACATGATGTTAAAAATAAAAGTTAGACATTTAAATGTTTAACAAAATATAATATAAGTTGTAATCAGAATACACATTTTTTTTTTGTTTCTTTTATTTTCTTATTTCATTTCCTTTCTACTATTTCACACTCTTCAATTCCTCCATAAAACCAGTAATCATTATCCATCCTTAAATAACTAACACTCTGTTTGGATCATTGTTCTCCATCGTTTTATAATGTATTGTATTGTATTGTATATATTGTATCGTATTGTTTTATGGAAATAATGTTTGGATAGATTGTATTGTTTTGCTTTTGTTTTAAGCTTATCAATGTTTTTTAATAAATGATTGGCTACAAAGGAATTTTTTTTAGTGAACGTGTCACAAGCTTACTCCTATTTTTTTTATTTTTTTTTTTTGTAAATTTTTTGTAAAAATAAAGAATTTAATTCGATTTTCTCTCCTATTTACTACGACGACGAAGAATCAAATTATCACTATATTTATTCCTTTTTCTACTTCTTCTTCCAAGTGCAGGATAACCCCAAGGGGTTGTGAGTTTTTTTCTACTAATTGGGGCTCTCCCTTCACCACCCCCATGGGGATGGTCTACAGGGTTCATAACTACTCCTCTTACTACAGGACGCTTACCTAGCCAACGCTTAGATCCGGCTCTACCCAAACTTTTCTGGTTCACCCCAACATCCCCCACTTGTCTGACTGTTGCTGAGCAGTTTTTGGATATCAAACGGACCTCCCCATAAGGTAATTTTAATATGGTCGATTTCCCCTCTTTTGCAATCAGTTTCGCTATAGCACCCGCTGCTCTAGCTAATTCTCCACCCTTTCCAGGTGTGATTTCTATGTGTATGGCCATGCCTAAGGGCATATCATTTGAAGTAGATTCTTCTTTTGATCAATCAAAACCCCTTCCCAAACTGTACAAGCTTCTTCCAAAGCATACGGCTTTCTAGATGTAGATGATGATATCTGTATAATGTTTGTTATTGTTAAATAATATTTTGCTGTCTGATTTGACTGTATCGTATTGTAATGTAATTGATAAGTTTACTAAAATACCCTCAACTGTTTAAATATTAAATTTATTAAAAAATATGCATAAAAATAATTTTAAAAAATAAAACAGAAGAAGGCAAACCACCTTAAGAAAGCAAAACAAAGGAGCGAGACAGAAGAAAGCAAAACAAAGGAGCACAGCTAATTAGAATTGAGTTAAAAGCAAATTAGGAGAAAAAATAAAAGAGAAGGTGGCCTTTAACGTTGGCGGCAAAATTTCTGGAAAAAAACAAAGTAGGTTATAGGTTGGAGATTTGGAGTTAAAATAGAAAAAAAAGGTAAAGGGTAAAATAGAATAGTGGAGTAATAAGTTAGGGCATAACTGGAAAGAACGTTAGAAAACAATCCCACCACACCAAATCGGTTGTTTCAAAAAAGAGGACTTTTCATTGTTCCGGAATAATGGATTTAACAATACAATACAACCAATTTTAATGAAACAATCAAACAAATATTGTTTTGAAATAACAATACAATGCGATACAATGGGGAGCAACCATCTAAACAAGCTGTAAATCATTGACCCCTCTTACCAATCTTATGAAAAATTCCAAAAATTAGTACTCTCTTGATTAATTCCTCCTACGATTCAGGTATGCCTACTCTCTGTCACGACCCAGAATCCCACCATCGGGACCATGATGGCGCCTAACATCACACTTGCTAGGCAAGCCAACGTTAGAGATTTAATAGCCAATTTATTTACGTTTCAGTGATTAACAATAAGCAAGCTAAAACAAGTCAAAAAGAATGCGGAAGTAAATAAATAACAACTCTGATTATATACTATTACTACCCAGAATCCGGAGTCACAATTCATGAACATTCTAAGATTTTACGACAAGTATTTGTCTGAAAGAAAATACAACTATTTGTGAAATAAGGAAAACAGAAAAGTATGGGGTATAGAAGGGGACACCAACAGGATGTAACGACCCGATCGGTCATTTTGAGCATTTGCACTTTGCTCGGTTGTTTGAGGGAATGAGTAGCCCCGTATGATGTATTATGGCTTATGTGAATTGTCGGTTTGGGTTTTCAGATTATTCGGAATTGATTTGGAAAAATGATTCTCAGCTAGAGGCTTTAATTTGAAAGGTTTGACCAAGTTTTGACTTTTTAGTAATTCACCTCGGATTGGATTTTTGATGGTTCTGTTAGCACAGTTGGGTGATTTTGGACTTAGGAGCGCGTCCGGATCGTGATTTGGAGGTCCGTAGTGGAATTTCGCTTGAAATAGCGAAAGTTGGAATTTTGGAAAGTTTGACCGGGAGTGAACTTTTTGATATCGGGGTCGGATTCCAATTCCGAAATTTGGAACAGGTCCTTAATGTCAAATGTGACTTGTGTGCAAAATTTGAGGTCAATCGGGCGTGAGTTGATAGGTTTCGGCATCGGTTGTGGAAGTAGAAGTTTCAAAGTTCAATGATTTCGAATTGAGGTGTGATTTATCGTTTTGATGTTGTTATGTGTGTTTTGAGGCCTCGAGTAGGTCCGTGTTATGTTATGGGACTTGTTGGTATATTTGGACGGGGTCCCGAGTGGCTCGGGTGAGTTTCGGACGAGGTTCGGATCATTTTCATTTCATGTTGCATTGTTGAAGATTTCTGGTTCTGGTATGACCGCACCTGTGGCTGGTTTGCACAGGTGCGATGGTCGCAGAAGCGTTCGTGGAGTCACAGAAGCGAGAAGAGGCTGGGTGAGGAAGACCGCATAAGCAAATTTTGTAGCGCACCTGCGTGCGCGCAGATGCGAGATTTGGAATCGCAGATGCCTAAGGCTTCGCAGAATCGGAAGTCGACATCCGCAGGTGCGGTGATTTTTTGGGCAAGGCTATTTAGCAGAAGCGAAGTTTTTACCCCGGATGCGGTGGTCGCAGATGCGACCTATTGTCCGCAAATGCAGAAATTGCTGGGCAGAAGCTATAAATCGAGGTTTTGGTTCTTTCTTCATATTTTAAGATGTGGGAGTCGGATTGAGGCGATTTTTGGAGCAAATTTCATCACAAGGATTGGGGTAAGTGTTCTCTACTCAGTTTTGATTATATTTCATGAATCTGTCTTCATTTTTAGCAATTGGTTGATGAATTGAAAGAGAAATTTGGAGGTTTTGGCCAAAAGTTTCATAATATGAATTTTTGAGTTTTGATCAACGATTTGGAGTCGGAATTGAGTGAAACTAGTATGGTTGGACTCGTAATTGAATGAGTTCTCGAATTTTGTGAGTTTTGTCAGATTCCGAGGGTGCGGGCCCCGGTGTGATTTTTGGCTGGATTTGGGATTTGACTTAGGATTCGATCTTTATCATTTGTAATTGTTTCCTTGGGCTTTATCTGATGAATTTGAGTTGCTTTTGGCTAGTTTTGAGCCGTACGGAGGTCGCTACGCGCGTGATGGCATTCTTGGAGCATCGCTTGGCTTGCTCAGCGTTGTAATTGGCTTGTTTGAGATAAGTAACTCTTCTAAACTTAGTGCTGAGGGTATGAAACCCCGAATTATGTTTTATGTGATTGGTGTTGAGGTGACGCACGTGATAGGTGACGGGCGTGTGGGCGTGCACCCTGTGAATTGTGACTCTGTTATTTCCAGGGCACTGAATAGTGGCCCTATTTTGTTGATATCTGTGTTTTCACCATGTGATAAAGTAAATGAGTTATACATCATGCTAGATATCACGTTCAGGCTTTATGCTAATATTGTTGGGACCCATAGTGGTCGTTTCTTGCTGTCATCTCATTGATTTCATTGATATTTCGTACTCAGTTACATTCATGCATTCATATCATATCTCAATCTCGGTTGTTACTTATTGATACATCATATCATTGTTCCAGGTCAGTTTTCATGACATTGTGAGCCCGTGGTGAGGCTGGAGAGATTGATGACAGAGTGAGGCTGAAAGCCTGATTATGAGTGACAGTTATGGGATCGGGCTGCATGCCGCAGTAGTTATTCTAATTTATGATAGCGCTTGGGGTGAAGGAGCCCCTCCGGAGTCTGTAACACACCCCTAGTGAGCGCGGATGATATTATGAGGGATGGATTTCCCTGGACATGTATTTGTTCGAAGTATTTGATATCTGGAGATGGATTTCTCCACAGGGCTGGAATGCCCTTTTCCTCGGTACTGGGTGACTTATAGTCAGTGTCGTATATGTTCCGGGATGGATATCCCTAGGCCGCATGGGCCGCATACAATACCGAGTGATTGAGAATTTATATATATACCTAGAGATGGGTCTTCTCCGTGGGGCCGGATTGGCCTTCCTCGGTACTGAGTAACTGATGATCAGTGATGTATATATTCCGGGATAGATCTTTCCTGGGCCGTATGAGCCATATACGGTACCGAGTGGTTGAGCATTTTTGAGTGGAGAGTGTGAGTCCATGTTTCATCTCTAGGATACATGGCATTGGCATGCATACATGTCATACATGCATAGAGATACATTCTTCCTCATACTGTACGGTATCACGTCGTTCATGATTTCTTTTATACACATTGATATGTAGCATAGAGAGGTACTTCACACTTGCTATTTTGAAAGAAAATGAAACATCTTATTTATTGCGGAAAGGGTTTTGGGAAAATTTGCAGTTTTCAAACTATCTCGTATTTTTTTCCGACGATTTCGGTAAAGGATTTAGGTTTTCACAGATGTTCTTGAAAAACGGAACTATTTTCGGAAAAATAATGCAAAAGCTGAACATTTGTATCTCTGAGATTATTTCCTTGTTTATATGCTCTAGGTTGTTACGAACTGCTGTTGGTTATTGGTGTTGGACCCGACCTATATTTGAGCCTATCACTACTTTCAACCAGAGGTTAGGGTTGTTACTTTTTGAGTACATGGGATCGGTTGTACTCATACTACACTTCCTGCACATTGCGTGCAGATTTCGGATGTTGATGTTGCTGTGTTCGACGAAAGCTGGATTGGAAGATGTACTTATGTCCCGGTTGTAGCTGTCTCTTGTTCATGGTAGCCTTAGATTATAAAACTCTGTTTATGTACTTTTCAAATAGAAGATGTATTTATTTCCTATCAGCTTTGTAATCTCTACTCTTAGAAGCTCATGATTTGTACTACCAATCCTTGGGAAATGTATAAGTTTCAGATAATTTCTTCTATTTAATTGTTTTATTAATTTAATTGGAAATGGATAGTTGTTAAATTGGCTTACCTAGCGAGTTGGCTTAGTGCCATCAAACTCTACCTGAGGCTCCGCTGCTGGTGCTGCAACTCGAGCTCTGGGCTGAGCCCTGCCCCTGCCTCGGCCTCTGGCACGGTCTCGGCCTCGTGCTCTGCCCCTCGTAGAAGCGGCCACTGGGGGCTTTGGCTGCTGCTCAGCTGAAGATGCGGTACGTATCTACAAAAGAACAAGAGTAGAAGAGTTCGATTAGCACTGAGAGAACAAAATCGTACGACAGAGAAGAATAGAAGTGAAGTTGTTCCTAAACTCTGTAGCCTCTGAGAGATAGGTACAGACGTCTCCGTACCGATCCTCCAGACTCTACTAAGCCTGTTCGTGAATCATGAGACCTAGGCAACCTAGTGCTCTGATACCAACTTGTCACGACCCGGAATCCCACCATCGGGACCGTGATGGCGCCTAACATCACACTTGCTAAGCAAGCCAACGTTAGAGTTTAATAGCCAATTCCTTTACATTTCCGTGATTAATAATAAGCAAGCTAAAACAAGTCAAAAAGAACGCGGAAGTAAATAAATAGCAACTCTGATTTTATACTATTACTACCCAGAATTAGGAGTCACAATTCACGAACATTAAGATTTTACTACAAGTATTTGTCCGAAAGAAAATACAACTATTTGTGAAATAAGGAAAACAGTAAAGTATGGAGTATAGAAGGGGACGCCAGGGCTTGCGGACGCCAACAGGACTACCTTGAGTCTCCAAGCAAGTGAATTCTACAACCAACCTCTAGATCAGCCCGAAGCTGCTCCAAAATCTTCACAGGAAGTGCAGAGTGCAGTATCAGTACAACCGACCCCATGTACTGGTAAGTGCCGAGCCAAACCTCGACGAAGGAGTGACGAGGCTACGGCGGGGCAATCTCAATATAACCTGCATACAGTATATAATAAAAACAGAAAGAGAGACAAGATAGAATAGAGCAGTAACTTGCAAGAAATGAATACGGTTCTCGAAGCATATCATTAGTGTTCAGCTACTACCAATCCTTAAGTGCATTTTAAGTCTTCCGTACAACTAAAACATTCAAGGAAAAAGTATAAAATATAGGTTGTTGCGGCGTGCAACCCGATCCCACCGTACATATCATATTCCTCCCTTATTTCCTCTTATTAACATAAACAATAGAATATAGATAAGAGTGTTGCGGTGTGCAATCCGATCCGATCATATGACAATAATTACAATCACCGTTCACCCTTATTTCACCACAATCCACCCGTATTACACCTATTGTGGCATGCAACGCGATCCCATCGTATATATCATTTCACCCTTATCCCTCCTCAATATATCACCTTTATTCCACCTGTTACGGTGTGCAACCCGATCCCACCATTTCAGTATCAGTTATACAACAAGTACAGAAATTTCACAATTCAAATCACATAACCCTTCACAAGGCTTAACTTCAAACCAAAACAACTAGGAAGCTTATGCACTATGAGACTTTACACAAGTAACACTACTCAGCGAGACCAATCCAGAATATATCATGAAAGTACCAATAACCAGACTAAGCAAATAATAGGAGACCACGAAGCTACGAGATAACTAATACCTTCAACAAAGAGAAATAATATCTATCATGTAGCAATTAAACATGGAAATACAAGTAAATCATGTAGCAGTTATGACAGGAAAAGAGACAATATGAGAAGAACGGGAAAGAAACAGGCAAAAACAGATAAATTGGCGGCGCATAGGTACTCGTCACTTCACCTATACGTGGCTCATATAGATTTCATACACCAAATAAGTCAAGGGTTCCTAATCCCTCGAGTCAAAGTTAGACACGACACTTACCTCGCTCCACGGGCCGCTCAATGCTCAATTACCGCTTTTCCTCTAGTATCCACCTCCAAACCACTCGTATCTAGTCACAATTAACTTAATAACATCACTTATTGCTAAAGGAATCAACTATAATGCATAAATTTAGATTTCCCAAACTTTTCCCCAAAAAGACAAAACCGACCCCGGGCTCGCTTGGTCAAACCCGAGGTCCAGACAAAAATCCATTTGCCCGTTCACTCCCGAGCTCGAATATATAATTTGTTTTGGAATTCGACCTCAATTCGAGGTTTAAATTCCAATTTTATAAAATTCTCTGATTCTACCCAAACCCCCAATTTCCACCATGAAAACCCTAGATTTTAGGTTGAAAATACATGAAATGTAATGGGTAATTGAAAGAAAGTAGGTTAGAATCACTTATCAACAAATTGGGGAAGAAATTATCTTTCGAAAATCGCCTCTAGGTCTTCTAGTTTTGAAATTTTGAAAGAATTGCCAAAAATCCCGTAATGGGACTGTTTTAAGAACTGGGCGACAGTGTTCATCGTGTTCGCGAGGACACTGTCGCGTTCGCGAAGAACTGCGCCTGCTAGGCTTACACGATCGCAAAACCCTCATCACGTTCGCGAAGGCTATGCCCCCCTAGCCTTCGCGTTCGCGATCCCGTGCCCGCGTTCATGTAGAAGGAACGACTGACCCCTCCCCAGGTCCCAAACGCTTCGCGTTCGTGAAGGGTAAAGCCTCCATCACTCCGCGTCCGCGACCAAGTCTTCGCGTTCGTGAGGAGGAAAAACTCACCCTGACCAGCTTACCCTTCGCGTTCGCGAGAGTGACTTCGCGAACGCGAAGAAGAATACACCAGAACAGCTGCTGCAGCAAAAATACCAAATTTTTCTAAGTTCAAAATATCCCGTAGCCTATCCGAAACTCACCCGAGCCCTCGGGACTCCAAACCAAACATACTCACAAGTCCTAAAACATCGTACGAACTTGTTGCGCGATCAAATATCCAAAGAATAACACCTAGAACTACGAATCGAACACCAAATCAAATGAAATTTTCAAGAAAGCTTTAAAACTTCTAACTTCACAACACACGGACCCGGTATCAACAAGGTCAAACATCAATCAATTCTTAAAAACCATTAGATTTTCAGACTTTCCATTTTTAACAAAAATTCATATCTCGAGCTAGGGACCTCGGAATTCGATTCCGGGCATACGCCCAGAAACCCTCATCGCGTTCGCGAAGGCTTTGCCCCCTGGCCTTCGCGCTCGCGAGCCCGTGCTCGCGTTCGCGTTGAAGGAACGACTGACCCCCTCCCCCAAGTCCCAAACGTTTTACGTTCGCGAAGGGTAAAGCCCCCATCACTCCATGTTCGCGAAGAGGAAAAACTCACCCTGGCCAGCTTACCCTTCGCGTTCACGAGAGCGTCTTCGCGAACGCGAAGAACACACCAGAACAGTTGCTACAGCAAAAATACCAGAATTTTCTAAGTTCAAAATATCTCGTAGCCTATCCGAAACTCACTCGAGCCCTCGGGACTCCAAATAAAACATGCACACAAGTCCTAAAACATCATATGAACTTGCTCCCGTGATCAAATTGCCAAAATAACACCTAGAACTACTAATTGAACACCAAATCGAATGAAATTTTCAATAAAGCTTTAAAACTTCTAACTTCACAACCGGACATCCGAATCACGTCAAACCAATTCCGTTTCTCACCAAATTTCATAGATAAGTTATAAATATTATATTGGACCTGTACCGGGATCCGAAACCAACACATAGACCCGATATCAACAAGGCCAAACATCAATCAATTCTTAAATTCCATTAGATTTTCAAGCTTTTAATTTTTAACAAAAATTCATATCTCGAGCTAGGGGCCTCAGAATTCAATTCCGGGCATACGCCCAGGTCCCATATTTCATTACGGACCCACCGAGACCATCAAAATACGTGTCCTGGTCCGTTTACTCAAAACATTGACCGAAGTCAACTAAAATTAACTTTTAAGACAAAAAATCTTATTTTCATCATTCAACATAAAAGCCTTCCGGAAACACGCTCGGACTGTGCATACAAATCGAGGAGGGTAAAAATGAGATTTTTAAGGCTTAAGAGCGCAGAATCGAGTTTTAAAACACAAGATGACTTTTTGGGTCATCACACACACACTATATATATATATAAACTTAATTTGAACTTCAATAGGTAGTTAAAATTTCAAATGGAAGCTAACATATAGAAAGGAGAGTCTGACACCAATTTCAACCACTAATTTCAATTAAGGAATGACTATTTTCAATTATGGAATAATCTCAACAAAGGAATCATTAGTACCGCCCATGAATAGTTCGAATTAGCACGATCAGGAGCTTACTCGAACATCATTTGTGAGTAATGTTGAAATTCAAATACACATACAGAGCCAACGCAGCGGAATATTAATAGGAACGTACCTTCAGCCATAATTGTTCAAGTGATGTGAGGAATTCCTTGGAAGAACCTTGAGAGAAAACCTAAGGAGTCTTCTAGCCTGTGCCTATCGTAGGATGCCAGACTGATGGAGTCACAGGCGTATTTATAGGTAGGCTAGGGACTTTTAGGCAAATACTTTAGCCCTAGGGACTTCCCCATAAATTATAATTACTCTAGGGACTCCTAATATATGGTAATTTCTTTCCATCAAAGAAACTACCATATATGCATAACTACAGAATATTATCTGATATATTATTTCTTTTGGAAGACAAGATAAATAATTTATTACCTTATATGTGGGCCACACTAGAAGTCTCTAGAAGAGACGGTAATTTCTAACAAGTAACTCTAAATAAATCTGAAGTTCTGAACACAAAGCACTACACTATACACATTCTTTTGTATACATCCGGTGTATCTCCATCATTTAATGGTCTTACCAAAAACTTTTTCCCTTCCAAGATGATGTTAACTTCCTCATAATAACACATCTTGCATGATTCAAATGATTACCTAAAACTAAGGATCAAGATATGAGTTGGCATGTGAGTTCGATAGAGAAAAGATCTTCACAAACAAAATTGTCATTAGTTTTAAGAAAAGTGAAGATGTTAATAAACCTGGTCAATTGGGAAATGTAATATTTACACCTGACCAACATCCACGTATACGATATAAGACCTTTCAAGATCAAAAGCTACAACGTCAAGGATCTCTCTATCCTAGCTCTCAAATTTCAGACTACAAATCTCGTCTTCTGAACCGGAAAGCAACCCAAGTATGTTCAGGATATTTGTGAAATCTGTGCAGTTACAACTGCTATATATATATAGAAAATCTCAAAAGTACTCACATCTTCAGTTCCTACTACTCGAAAAAAATCATCGTCTGATATCAGATAGAGAGAAATAAAAATCAAGAAGTCGAATGAAAATATGCAAATAGTGTATTGGAGGAAAGTTTCATCTTTTAAAGTCATTTCTACATAAGGGTGAAATTCAAACGCCAGCATCAATTCAAATGGGACAAGTGAGTGAAGGAGTAACAAAAATGCATGTTTGAACGAAGGAAGGAAAATGAAACTTTTTAAAAACGGGAGAAAAGGCATCCACTCAATAGAGATGGATAAACGCTTTGACAAATGACAAATGAATTTTAAATCCAAATATGGAAAACTTCTTCGGTTACGATTTCAACAAATATGATGGAGAAATTCCTCACCATTGTGATGAGGCATTAGATTTCCTTATATAATTTCCACAGGTGGCCGTTGTGTTCTGAAGGAACGGTTGGAATTAGAAGTCTAGCAAATCAATAATATTAGGCCTAACCTCACAATTTTATCGGGTGATTTTTAAAAATAGCCAGATTTACAACTGGTCGTTCAAAAATAGCCCAATTTCAAAAGTAATCGAAGTTTAGTCACTTTTATGTAAAGATAAATCTGAGCGAAAACACTGTTCAAAACCCGAAAAATACTCCAGTATATTATGTTGGAGTTCTAGCATAAGTATACTTGAACTCCAGCATATTATAGTGGAGTTCCAGGATAGTATGCTGGAACTCCAGCATAATATGATGGAGTTCCAGTATAAATACACTAGAACTCCAGCATAATATACTGGAGTTCCAGCAAGTATGATGGTCCAGTATAATATACTAGAGTTTGGAGCACCAGTGCTGCAGTCTCCAGTATATTATACTGGAGCCAGCAAAGTATACCGGTCCAGCATAATATGCTGGAGTTCATACGCAAGTGCACCGAAACTCCAGTATATTATGCTGGACCGGTCTCTATTGCAGTAAAACGATGGCTATTTTTCATTGACATGATAAACGCTGGCTATTTTTGATTGACCAGTCCGAAAACTGGCTATACCGTGAAATTTTGGCACAAATATCACATGTCATGATATGAATATCTTGGAGTTTGATAAGTCAGGTAGCGGGTGAATAGCCCATAAAGACACACAAGATATTAATAAGTAGAGAATTTATTAAAAAAAACAATACAGGGGTAGGTAGACGATTTATTAAAAAATAATTGTTTGATATGTTAAAGACCAAAATTCTAATGGCACAGAGGCCTGGTGAAGAATGGCAATGCAGTGTCAATGGTGTGGCAGTGCTTTCTTTCAGCTGAGTCAACCACTCGAGGCGTGTATGGAAGACTTGAAAGATATAGGATACCATTTTGAATTAGAATAGATTTTAATGATATGTTTTCACAACCTCCATCTGATAAAGTGTTTCAATTGAGTGATTAAATTGATTTTTGATTAAATGAAACAAATTGATGAATATGTTCTTGACATCGGACTTACTTTTAATAGGAAATAGACATGTGTACTTGGTGAAATGATCAAAAAATATGATATAGAACATGAAGCCATCAAAAGATTGAATAAGAGAGGGTCACTGATCACGCCCAACTCTAGTCCTAAAAAGGATAAGTGGTCGCTGCAAATATAATCCGGTCTAAAAGTCCGGAGTCGAATCCCACAGAGAACTAAGGCTTAGCTGTATCTATTTAATATCACCAAGAAGACAAGATTGAAAATAAATAAACAGCTGAAAATTAACTATGCTTGAATTGTAAACAATTAGAATAAAGGTATAAGGTAATGGTTTTCCCCGTTGTTGATTTCCTTGGTTGTATGTTTCTTATAGCGTTGACTTAGTTGCCTCTATCAATCATGAACTCTCCAGCTATCATAAATCTCTCTCAAGCAATTATGATAATTTACTAGACGCACTCTCTCAAGCTACGCTAGCTAGATTCGCATTACAGTTCACTTAGATCGCACCCGAGGTATCGTTATCTCTAATCCAACCTCTAAACCCTCGGCTATGACTCTCGCCTATACACCGGGAGTGATGTTGTTCAAAAAACTACCTAAATATACACCCTCTCTCAAGCAGATACATAATAAATAGGAACGGCTAATTGAGGATCCTTTCAATTAACTACAATCAAAACATAGTTGAACAAATAGAGATTAAACTAATTCAAATCTATATTACTTATAACAATCAATTCATCCCCAACGGGTTTCACCAAAACCTTAGATTAGAAAAGTTATCTACTCATGAAAATAACAAAAATCACAAAAGAATTCATATTCAAAGGTAAAAGAACAAAGAAGAAGATTAAAGATTGATACCCAATGATCCTCCTTGCCTCTTGCCCTTCCTTCTGATGTTTTTCACTTCCAAAACTCATTCTCCTTCGCTCTTGGCCGGCCTCCCTCGTTTAATATAGGGTTTAGGGCTTAAAATCCCATGTTTTGCACCTTAGTCCCTGAAATTTACGCGTCCTGCCGCGGTCCCACCGCGGTTACACCAGGACCGCGGCCAAAGAGGTCCTCTGAATCTGCAGCTCTGCTCTGCCGCGGTCCTACCATAACCGCAGTTTTTTACCCTGTTTCGTTTGGAATTTAGAAAAACGTAAAACATAGAAGTTGTAGCCCGTTGAGTTAGCTTTCCAACCATATATTGTAGAGCCCAAATGGAGTTCTGAGAAAAAAGTTATGTCTATTTTACTAGACAGTGCACAATATGCCTCCTCGAGTCTTCGTTTTGTTGTTTTATCATCCGTTGATCCCCGAATACGATCCCGGCTTAATTCCTTGGGCTTTTACTCAGACTTCAAAGCTCCAAATCACTTGAATTCATTCCATAACATCTATATATCCCGGAATCACTCCTACAAGGCATAAAATACACCGTTAGTGCAAAACACTAGCGATTAAAGCGCAAACTCAATTAAAGTGCAGTAAATTAGAGTGTAATAATCGACTAATATACGTAATTATAGCCTATTCATCAGTCACCAACATCATAATATAAAATTTTAAAAGGCCTAGAACTTCTAATAAAGACATGAGTTACAGAGGTAAAAATGTCACAGTCATTCACGGGTAGTTGAAATATAGATACGCGGGATCTGGTGACATGAGGTTGCAGATGATCAAGCGAGCATGCCAAAGGTGCAATGTGGAAGTGATTGAGGTGGAGAAATGAACACTTGGAATGGTGGTTGATTGTGGTTCGCAATGAGACTGGTCCTTTGGAAATTCATACAAATTAGGAGTGGGCATAAAATCTGAAAAATTAAATTTCGAACCAGACCGAATTAATTCAGTATTTTGGTATTGATTTATTCGGTATTTCGATATAATTTGGTTTTAATTTTTTGGTTATTCTGTATTTTGTTACGGTCCTCGATATTGATGTTTTGATATTTTGGTATGCCAAAATACCAAATTATTTAAGTATTCATGTGCTTCCTAGTCCTACAGTGCCCAGCGCCCACAGCCCACAACCCAAAGTTTTCACTTTGTCTTTCTAGCCCAAAATTTTAACTTTGTTACCCCTAACCCAATAAGACTAAGCCCAAGTCCCTTACTCTCTTAATATCTTTCCCTTATTTCTAACGATATAAATTAGGAATTAGGATTAGGTTTCTCTCCACAAACAACAGATTGTCTGCGACTACATGCTGCGACTGCTCACTGCCGAGTGCGACTGTGCGAGTGCGATAGAGACGGCAAATTCACGACCTCGACGCCGAAGACTCTCTCCTCTGTGACTCTCTACTCGGTTTCTCTCAACTCATCTCTTAGAAGCAAATAGAGTTAACCACACGAACTGTTTACATAAATCAATTTGAGGTTTGTATCTTTCTTCTTTGACTTCTCGTTATTCTCTTTTGTTCTTCTTGGGTCCGTATTTGTTATCTAGCCCCTATGGGTATGTGGTATGGGTATTAGAATTTTTTAGCACTCGTATCTGCTTTAGGGATTTATATTTGGTTTTGGATTATTTATTTTTAATTTGATCCCCACGAACCCAAATATAGTATATTTCTTGTAATTGCTTTAATATAACCTCGGTTTGGGATTATTTTTGTTTTGATTTGCATGTTTTGTATTTGTTGCTGAGAAATTACTGATAGAAATTAGTATATCTTTGCTTTAATATAATTAAAGGTGCAATCTTTGCTACTAAAAAAGTAATTAATATGGTGTATATCTATTTCTATTTAAACTCAACTCTAGTCTCAATTTGTGTTTGTATATGTTTTAATTTTGTATAGATGGCGGATGAAAGTAGAGTAAGTGATGTTGGTTCAACTGAAAGCTTACCTATTACTGAAGATAGCAATGCCAACACAATTGATACTCAAGATTCTAAGAAAAGAAAAGCCATAGAACCAAGATCCATTGTTTGGAATCATTTTGATAAATTTGAGGTAAATGGGGCTCGGTAAAGTGAGGTGTAGATATTGTAAGCAAGCTTTTGCTGCCAATTCATCTTGGAATGGAACAACATGATTGATAAGTTATTTGACTAGATACAAAAAATACCCACCTAACATTGATAAAGATAATACTCAAACAAGGATATAGTTTCAATCTTGCCAAAAGGATGGATGATCGCTTTTAGAAATTTGATCAAGAAGTGGTTAGGAGGGATTTAATTGAGATGATAGTTATTGATGAACTACCATTTAGCTTTGTAGAAAAGAAAAGCTTTATGAAGTTTATGAGAATAACTCAACCACTATTTTATCTTTCTTCTCGTAGAATAATAACAGGGGATTGTTATAAAGTTTATGGTGAATTGAAGCAAAATCTAAGGTCTTTTAGAGAAGCACAACCAAAAAATTACTTCACAATAGACACATGGACTTCATTGCAATGAATAAATTATATGTGTTCGACAACCCACTTCATTGATAGGGACTGAAAGTTGCAGAAATGAATACTAAATTTTTGCCGTATCAATAGTCATAAGGGTAAAGAGATGACTAAAGCTATGTGTAATTGTTTGCTTGAATGAAAATTATACAAGGTGTACACTGTTACCGTGGATAATGCTTCTTCAAATGATGTCACAGTGAAAGAATTGTATAAAAAGTTAGATATGTGGAAAACTAATATGATGAGTGGTAAGCATCGTCATGTGAGATGCATGGCTCGTATACTTAATCTAATTGTGCAAGGTTGTTTTGAAAGAAATTGATGCTCCTGTCACACGTGTTAAAAATATTGTAAGGTATGTGAGATCATCGTCAACAAGGATCTTAAGGTTTAAACAGTGTTGTGCACACGTAAAGGTATAATGTACCAAAACGTTGTGTTTGGATGTTCCTACAAGGTAGAATTCTACCTATTTGATGTTGGATATATGATAAGTGGGGATTTTGACTACTTATTAGTGCCTTTTTACTTGTTTCCGAAAACTGATGAAATATGCTTACATGTAGGAGTATTGGAAAATGAGCCATAAAGATGAAATCCAACTCAAAAAGGAGTGATCTGAACTCAAGGATAAAAATCAGGCACAAAGGCCCAAGTGCGGACCGCTGATTTCCATCTGCGACAGTAGAATATGAAGGAAAGTCCATCAGGGTCCAAGTGTAAAGTGCGGACCGCACTTTGTGTGGCCGCAGAAGCTATATCAGAGCAGAAGTTCAAAGAGTTGACATCTCAAGACTAAAGAAATATGCGGACCGCATTATTATTGTGTGGACACAAAAGTCAGCCACGCAGCCGCACTATGAATTGTGCGGTCCGCAGAAGGGCCCTGTGCGGCCGCACCAAGATTTGTGCAGACCGCAGAACATTCAAGATGAGGCCGGATTCCAGAATTGTGCGGTCGTAGATCCAGCTCCTGTCAAGTTTGAAGAAAAGTGCGGACCGCACATGGAGTTATGCGGCCGCAGAACCTCCAAAATGGCAATTTTGTCCGAAACTTTTAGCTTTGTATAAATAGACTAGTTTCATAAAATTAGGTCAAGTTTTGAATATTGGAACTTCTGTAGCCGTTTTTTCTTACTGTTTTAGGCAACTTTAGCTTACTTTGGTGTTTAACATTGGACTTTTGTCTTTTATTCTTTCAATATGAGTTTTATCATCATTTTTTCTCTATTTTCTTCATTACCCAATATGAGTAGCTAGACTTTTAACTAGGGTTGTGACCCAACCCTAGTGTGTAAACCTAATGGGTGTTTAATTTATGGCTTGTTTATGGTTTGGTGTTTATTATTTAGCCTTGTTCTTGCTTTTAGTTGTAGAATTAATGATTGCAAACATTAGTTCATGCCTATTTGACTTGGTCTCTACTTGAGAAGAGAGACTTAATCTAGGAAAACTTGGGTAACAAGAATTCGGGATGAATTCAAGAGTTTGATAGTCCCAATTAAAGGGTTGAACCTAGAGATAATAAAACCCGACTTGAGCATTTTATCAACTGCTTTGTTCAATACTCATTTGGACTTGAGAAAGCCAAATTGGGCAGAATAACTCTCTTACCAAGAGGTATTGAGTGGGTACTTGAGTGTTGATTGCTATAATGCACCCCGACTAACAAAATAAGCTTTAAAGTTTATAACCCGTTAGAAAAACACCTAAGCGAAGGTCATAGCTGATGATAGGTGATAATTACGTATTTTAGTCGATTATTACATTCCAATTTACTGTACTTTAATTGAGTTTGCGCTTTAGTTCTAGTGTTTTGCACTAATTACGTGTTTTATATTTTGTAGGAGTGATTCCGAGCTATGTAGAGGTTATGGAATGAATTCAAGTGATTTGGAGCTTTGAAGTCTGAGTAAAAGCTCAAGGAATTAAGACGGGATCGTGTTCGGAGGTCAACGGATGATAGTTAGAACAAACGAAGAATCGAGTAGGCATATTGCGCACTATCTAGTAAAATACACATAACTTTTTGCTTAGAACTTCATTTGGGCTCCACAATATATGGTTGAAAAGCTAACTCAAAGGGATACAACTTTCCAGTTTTGCATTTTTCCAAATTCCCAACAGAACAGGGTGAAAAGTGCGCAGCCGCGCTCGTCGGGCAGAATCAAAGTGGATATGCGCGGTCTGAGCGCGGTCCGAGCGCGGCCGCGCATGTCCTGTCCGAAAAATGTATCCTTTTTCGCGTAGGAGAATGTGTAATTATTTGGGCCCAACCCTACTTGGTATATATATATATGGAAAACAGTATTTTGAAGACCTTTGACATACTTTTGACATAGATTAGACCAAAAGAGGCTAAGGAAACCGGGGATTCGACCTAAGGAGGCAAGAACACACTGGGAGCAAGGCGGAGAATTCTTCTACGAGTTTTTCACTTCCTTCTTCCTATTTCTATTATTGGTTATGAATTTTAGTATTGTAGTTTTGCAAACTATTATGAATAGCTAATTTGTTATCTAGGGTTTTGATGGAACCTCTTGGAGGATGAATTCTTGTTATGTTTTGATACAATTTAACCTTTGAATTTGTCTATTTGTTCAACTACGTGCTTGTTTCAGTTGATTGAATGGCCATCGATTGACTGTGTGCCTATTTATTATGTGTTGCTTGAGAAAGGATACATATTTAGGTGATTGTTGAACAACGTCATTCCTAACGTATGTGAGAAATCAATACAGCGGGTTTAAAGGCATATTTAGAAATAACAAAGCCTTGACGTGGTCATAATGAGCGGTTAAACTAGCGTAGTTCGAGAGAATTTATCTAATAAATTGTTGTAGTTGCTCGAGAGAGAATTACGACACCTAAAGTGCTCACGATCAGTAGAGAATACATAGGCGAAATTATAGGGAACATAGCAAGAAGGATTCCAACATTTGGGGAAATCATAAATCTAGACCTCCTAAGTTTAATCTCCAACCCTTAGTATCTTTAGATGTTAATTTACTGCTTTAGTTTCTTAGTTAATTAGTTAGATATAAAAATGTTAATATTATAACTTAGGAACTGTTCGAGCTTGTCTTCCAAGTGATATTGAACAGTTATAGTGAAACTGTGATGACCCAAAGGGTCATCACCTGTTTTCTTATCCATTTTGTACTTTCGAGGCCTTGAAAACCTCATTTGGGATTGCCTCGATTTGCGTGAGCAGTCCGGACACGTAGCCGGAAAGCTTAAATATGAATTCTGTGAGAAAAATGCTAAATGTTGATATTAAATTGGATAAATTTGACTTCGGTCAACATTTTGGGTAAACGGACCCGGACCCATGATTTGACGGTCCCGGAGAGTCCGTAGTAAAATATGGGACCTGGGCGTATGCCCGGAATCGAATTCCGGGGTCCCAAGCCCGAGAAATGAATTTTTGTGTGAAATTGTTTTCTGGAAATGATTAAGGAAAATAAAAATGAAATTTGATTAAAAGACTATGGTATCGGGCTCGTATTTTGGTTCCGACGCCCGGTACAAGTCTTATATATGGATTAAGCGCTTTCTGTAAAGTTTGGTTGAAAACGGACATCGTTTGACGTGTTTTAGACTTAAAATGGAAAATTGATGTTTTATGAAAATTTGGAAGAAATCATGAGTTTTGAGGCTTGATTCGATGTATATGATGTTATTTTGGCGATTTGATCGCGCGAGTAAGTCCGTGGAATGTTTTTGAGGTTGTGTGCATATTTGGTTTGGAGCCCCGAGGGCTCGGGTGAGTTTTGGGTAGGTGTCGGAGTGCATTTTTAAACTTAAAAAAATCTGGTATGATCAGGCCTGCAGTGCGAAGCCTGGTTCGCAAATGAAAACTCGCAAATGCGAAGGCTGAATCGAAAATGCGGAACTAGCCCAAGCCTGCCTTGGATCGCAAATGCAAAGAAATCCTTCGCAAAAGCGAAGGTCAAGTGTTCGCAAATGCGAGGCCTTATTCGCAAATGCGAAGGTCTCCAGATGGGTCTGAGTTCGCAAATGCGAACTATGGTTCGCAATTCCCACATTTGGTCGGGGTTCGCAATTGCGAACCCCAGTTCGCAATTCCCATATCTGCAGCCCAGCAATTTTCATACTTAGTCGAATTTTAGGCCATTTTTCACCCCACTTTCAAAATACAACTCCTTAGGCGATTTTTCAAGAACAAGTTTCATCCAAAATCATTTGTAAGTCGATTTTTACTTAATTCTTTCACTCATTAACATCATTTAACATGTTTTTCACTTAGAATCAATGATTTTCATGGGTGAAATTGGGGGTTTTGGGTAGAACCTAGGTTTTTCAAAAATTGGGGATTTTGACCTCAATTTGAGGTCCGATTTCAAAACAAATTACATATTTGAGTTCGTGGGGGAATGGGTAACTGGGTTTTGGTTCGAACCTCGGGTTTTGACCACGTGGGCCCGGGGGCGATTTTGGAATTTTGGGAAAAACTTTGGAAAATTCATTTTTATGCATTCAAATTGATTCATTTAGTGTTTATTAAAGTAATTAAGTAATTTGTGGCTAGATTCGAGTGGATTGGAGGTGGAATCACGGGGTAAAGCTATAGTTGAGGCTTGAGTTGAGTTCAAAGCATCGAGGTAAGTGTTTGGTTTAACCCTAGCTTGAGGGAATAGGAGTTGAGTCTTATTTGTAACTTGCTAATTGTCGAGTAAGATGTATAGATATGGTGACGAGTATCTATACATTGGTGTCTAGCATGACCGTGAGTCCTTGTTTCGCAAATAGTTTGGTTGTTGTTATGCCTTCCATGCTTAAATGATGACTCCTACATGTTGTAAAGATCTTATGAAAGAGATTGTGATCTTTGAACTTCGTGGAGCATTGGCTCGAGTTGAAATACAAATTGTGAAGGTGTATGAGATAAGTAACTCCTTGGAGCATTGGCTCAAGTGATAATGTGAACTTTGAGATGAAAGTGAAAGAAAGAGAAGAGTTAATGATTTATTCCCTTGCCGGAACGTTGTTGGTTATTGATGTTGTACCCTTGCCGAGTTTTTTATTTGTTTGTTTGTGTAACATTGCCGGGACTTCCATTCTTGTTTTATTATTCCCTTGCCCTTGTTTGTGATTTGTTGATTAGGTGAGGAAGAGTGTTAAAGCACGAAGGATGATGCCGTGCATTGAATGATAATTGTGGATCGGGTTGCGCGCCGCAATAATGCTAAATGATATGGATCAGGTTGCACGCCGCAACAATGATATTTATGGATCGGGTTGCACGCCGCAACAATGCTAAACGATATGGATTGGGTTGCACGCCGCAACAGTGTTGTTATATATATTGGGATCGGGTTGCGCGCCGCAACAATTATTGATACAAGTGTGTTTATTTTGGATATTAGCCTCTTGTCCGCTGTAAATTCTAAGCTGCCTTTAGATTGTTACTCTAGATTTACTGTTAATACTGTTATCTCCCCACAGCATGCTTCCCCTCCCATATTATTTACTTTTCTTGTATTTCGATTCCGCTGTATGTATATAACTGCACAGGTTTGTGTGGTGGTCCAGTCTAGCCTCGTCACTACTTCGCCGGAGTTAGGCTAGACACTTACCAGCACATGGGGTCGGTTGTGCTGATACTACACTCTGTGCTATTTTGCACAGGTCTAGGTATCGAGCAGCAGCAGCCGTAGTGTGAGAGCAGGCTTCATTTCAGCGACACCCGAGGTAGCCTTGCAGGCGTCTGCAGGCCCGGCGTCTCCTCTATCCTTTATTTTTATTTGTTATCTCATTGTAATCGAGACAAACAGCTTATATTCTCTTTCAGACGTTGGTATGTAGTATTCTTAGCAGTTCGTGAGTACAGTGACACCAGTCTTGGGTAGAGGATTTTGTTGAACTTTCCGCATTTTTATTCAGTTTTATAAAATGTTAGGACTTCCGCTTATTATTGAATTCCGTTATTTTTGTATTATTGACGTAAATTGTTAAATGGATTAGATTATTAATGGACAAGTAATTAAATTTAGCTTGCCTAGCTTTCATTTGTAGGCGCCATCACGACTCTCGAGGGTAGGAAATTCGGATCGTGACAAGTTGGTATTAGAGCCCTAGGTTACATAGGTCTCACAACTCACGGACAAGCTTAGTAGAGTCTAAGGGATCGGTACGGAGAGGTCCCAGAGGGGTTTATTGCTACCCCAGTTCTTCAGGACGGTCTAGTCCGATTGGTGGGCCTCATGGAGAGCGTCACCCGAGCAGGTATGCTTCCGGTAGCACCAGCCGTCTCTCAGGCTGGAGGAGGGCCCCAGACTCATGCTACTCGTACTCCGGAGCAGGGAGTTCCCCCGATTCAGACTCCAGCAGTTCAGCCAGTTGGAGAAGCTCAGCCGGGTGTGGTAGCCCAGGCCGGTGATGGGGCAGCTATGTCTGCCGATGCTTTATGGAGGTTGGATAGGTTCACAAAGCTCTTTGCTACTACATTCAACGGTGCTTCTTATGAGGATCCCCAGGATTTCTTATATAGCTGCTGCGAGGTTCTTCGGAACATGGGTATTGTTGAGACCAATGGGGTCGATTTTACCGCCTTTCGCCTATTTGGATCCGCCAAGACTTGGTGGAGAGATTATTGCTTAGCCAGATCAGCAGGGTCGCCAACTTTGACTTGGGAGCAGTTTTCAAAGTTGTTTCTGGAGAAGTTTCTCCCCGTTACTCAAAGAGATGCTTATCGGAGGCAGTATGAGCGCCTCCCGCAGGGTTCTATGACGGTCACTCAGTATGAGACCAGGTTCATTGATCTAGCTCGCCATGCTCTTGTCATACTTCCCACCGAGAGAGAGAGGGTGAGGAGATTTATTGATGGTTTGATCCAGCCGATTCGTCTCCAGATGGCTAGGGAGACTGGCAGTGAGATCAGCTTTCAGGAGGCGGCCAATGTGGCCCGCAGAGTTGAGATGGTTCTATCACAGGGAGGTGGTCACGGGGGAGACAAGAGAGCCCGTCATTCCGGCAGATTCAGTAGTACCTCATCTGGAGGTAGAGATTCATATGGTAGAGGCCATGCTCCTAGGCCCTTTCAGTCAGCTCTCCAGGTTTCTCACGGTGCATCAGGTGGCCGTGGTTCTCAAGCACATTATTCTGATCAGCAGGCCTTCAGTGCACCGCCAGCTCCTATCAGCGCACCGCCACTTCAGAGTTTCCGTGGGGGTCATTCAGGTTGCCAGGGTCAGCCTCAGTTTCCTCAGCCACAACGTTCGGATGGATGTTATGAATGTGGTAAGTATGGCCACATCAGGAGGGCTTGCCCGAGATTGAGGGGTACTCAGTCGCAGCAGCAGGGTCCCCGTCCTATGATTCAGGCACCAGATGCTCCACAGCCAGCCCAGCCAGCTAGAGATGGGGGTAGAGGTACTAGAGGTGGAGGTAGAGGTCATAGAGGTGGAGCTCAGACCGCCAGGGGTGGAGGCCATCCAGCAGCAGATCGACCTAGAGATATGGTTCAGGGTGGTGGGGCCCAGCCCCGATGTTATGCTCTTTAGGCTAGGCCCGAGGCAGAGGCTTCAGATGCGGTTATTACAGGTACGGTTCTGGTTTGTGATAGAGATGCTTCAGTGTTGTTTGATCCGGGGTCTACGTATTCGTATGTGTCATCCTATTTTGCCCCGTATTTGATCATGCCTAGTGATGCATTGGGTATTCCTGTTTATGTGTCTACACCGGTGGGTGACTCCATTGTAGTCGATCGAGTCCATCACTCTTGTGTTGTGGTGATTGGGGGTCTGGAGACTCGTGTAGATTTATTGCTTTTAGATATGGTCGACTTTGATATTATATTGGGGATGGACTGTTTTTCACCCTATCACGCTATCTTGGACTGTCATGCCAAGACTGTGACCTTAGCTTTACCGGGTATGCCTCGTTAGAGTGAAGAGGGACTCCAGGTCATTCTACCCGCAATGTCATATCGTATGTGAAGGCTCGGCATATGGTCGAGAAGGGGTGTTTGGCTTATTTAGCTTATGTTCGGGATTCCAGTGCTGAGGTTCCCTCTATCGATTCTGTGCCCGTTGTTCGTGATTTCCCTAATGTTTTTCCTTCAGACCTGCCGGGTATGCCACCCGACAGGGATATAGATTTTTGCATTGATCTGGCTCGGCACTCAGCCCATTTCTATTCCGCCATATCGTATGGCCCCGCCGGAGTTGAAGGAGTTAAAAGAACAGTTGCAGGATTTGCTTGAGAAGGGTTTCATTAGGCTCAATGTCTCACCTTGGGGTGCGCCGGTGTTATTTGTCAAGAAGAAGGATGGGTCAATGAGAATGTGTATTGATTACCGGCAATTGAACAAGGTAACAGTCAAGAATAAGTATCCACTGCCGAGGATTGATGATTTGTTCGACCAGCTTCAGGGTGCCAGGGTATTTTCCAAGATTGACTTGCGATCTGGTTACCATCAGTTGAGGATTAGGGCATCCAATGTCCCTAAGACAGCCTTCCGCACTCGGTATGGGCATTATGAGTTCTTGGTTATGTCATTTGGGTTGACAAATGCCCCAGCAGCTTTCATGGACTTGATGAACCGAGTGTTCAGGCCTTATTTGGATTCATTCATGATAGTGTTCATTGATGATATATTGATATACTCCCGCAGCTAGGAGGAGCACGAGCAACATCTTAGAGTGGTTCTTCAGACTCTGAGGGATAATCAGTTATATGCGAAGTTCTCGAAGTGTGAATTTTGGTTGGGTTCAGTTACATTTCTGGGTCATGTTGTATCAGCCGAGGGTATTCAGGTGGACCCAAAGAAGATAGAGGCAGTCAAGAGCTGGCCTAGACCAGCATCAACTACAGAGATTCGGAGTTTCTTGGGGTTGGCAGGCTACTATAGACGGTTCGTGGAGGGGTTTTCATCTATTGCAGCCCCGATGACCAGATTGACCCAGAAGGGTGCCCAGTTCAGATGGTCGGATGAGTGTGAGGCGAGCTTTCAGAAGCTCAAGACAGCTCTGACTACGACACCGTATTTTGGTTCAGATGGAAATGATTAAGGAAAATGAAAATGAAATTTGATTAAAAGACTATGGTATCGGGCTCGTATTTTGGTTCCGACACCCGGTACAAGTCTTATATATGGTTTAAGCGCTTTCTGTAAAGTTTGGTTGAAAACGGACGTCGTTTGACGTGTTTCGGACTTAAAATGGAAAATTGATGTTTTATGAAAATTTGGAAGAAATCATGAGTTTTGAGGCTTGATTTGATGTATATGATGTTATTTTGGCGATTTGATCGCGCGAGTAAGTCCGTAGGATGTTTTTGAGGTTGTGTGCATATTTGGTTTGGAGCCCCGAGGGCTCGGGTGAGTTTTGGGCAGGTGTCGGAGTGCATTTTTAAACTTAAAAAAATCTGGTATGATCAGGCCTGCAGGCTTCGCATT
>NW_017670338.1:0-3510 GCF_001879085.1 Nicotiana attenuata | reverse complement strand
CTAAATCATGTTCTCACTTGCAGTTGCCCCAGTGGCCATGAGTAATAATTAACCTCTGGGATTCTAATAAAATGCAACTTTTCGATGATGCCAAAAGGGGGAAGAGATATTGTGCTTTACTTTGTGTTCTGAAAAATGTGATGTTTATAACCTGATTAAACCTGGTCCTTAATGATAAGTTAAATTAAAGTGTGAAAATTAAGCTGAGTTCCACAGGGTCTCTGATCAATAAAAGCACAGAGTTTGTCATCATCAAAAAGGGGGAATTTGTTGGCCCAAGTTCAGATGAAGTTTTGAAGATTGACAAAATAAACTCAGTCATAAACCAGGTCGATCATGTGAGACACAGTGTTGATATGCTTACACATGTGACATACGCGTGAAGAAGATAAGTCTCAAGGATCAGCAACAATATCTTCTGAATTGATCGAAAAGATTGCATATAGGATAAGGAGTTGAAGTCTCCTTATGAAAAGAGAATTATATCCGGATCAAGAATATGGATTAGGAGTTAGAGTTGTTCTTGGTCTCGAATTGTCAAAGGATCCACAATTCGAGTTCTTATCAAACTCTGATTACTAACTCTATAATATAACGATTGTTCTCTTTTACAGGTGGTGGCACATAAGCAGAAGTTAAGCATATTTGAGAGCAAAAAGATCAAGTCAATTTGCAAGCAACATATGCGAGATACAAGTGTGCACGTCTGAAGCTACATGAACTAAGATAGAAGAACCAGTTTCATCATTGTGTTTATTCTAAGTTTAGTTCAATTGTAGTAGGTTTTCATATTGTACCTTTCAGCTTTATCTAGAAGCAATTGTAATAGGTATATTGAGTATTCAAGTTAGAGTTAACTTGAAAGTGTCGCAACAGTTGAGGCTGTGTGCTACACTGGGATTAGAGTTAATCCTTAGGTTTACGAAGAGTTTTGTAAATGCAGTTTTTGGCTCAGTGATTTTAGTGGAGTTTGGGAAAATCCTACTGAGTAGTAGGTCGTGGTTTTTTCACCTTTTGAGCCAGGTGTTTTCCACGTAAAAATCTCTGTGCACTTTACTTTCAGTATTTATTATTCCGCAAACTGTTGTAGTTAGAACACTTAGAAGAACCAGGTTCTTCTAACGCGAAAATTAGGTACCACACAAATCACCCCCCCTCTTGTGTGGTATTGACGTTTATAACATCAGGTTCTGTCACAGGGAGATGGTCACGGGGGAGACAAGAGAGCCCGTCATTCCGGCAGATTCAGTGGTACCTCGCCTGGAGGTAGAGATTCATATGGTAGAGGCCATCCTCCTAGGCCCTTTCAGTCAGCTCTCCAGGTTTCTCACGGTGCATCAGGTAGCCGTGGGCACATTCTGATCAGCAGGCATTCAGTGCACCGCCAGCTCCTATCAGCGCACCGCCACTTTAGAGTTTCCGTGGGGGTCATTCAGGTCGCCAGGGTCAGCCTTAGTTTCCTCAGCCACATCGTTCGGATGGATGTTATGAGTGTGGTGAGTATGGCCACATCAGGAGGGCTTGCCCGAGATTGAGGGGTACTCAGTCGCAGCAGCAGGGTCCCCGTCCTATGATTCAGGCACCAGATGCTCCACAGCTAGCCCAGCCAGCTAGAGGCGGGGGTAGAGGTACTAGAGGTGGAGGTAGAGGTCATAGAGGTGGAGCTCAGATCGCCAGGGGTGAAGGCCATCTAGCAGCAGATCGACCTAGAGATATGGTTTAGGGTGGTGGGGCCCAGCCCCGATGTTATGCTCTTCAAGCTAGGCCTGAGGCAGAGGCTTCAGATGCGGTTATTACATGTACGATTCTAGTTTGTGATAGAGATGCTTCAATGTTGTTTGATCCGGGGTCTACGTATTCGTATGTGTCATCCTATTTTGCCCTGTATTTGATCATGCCTAGTGATGCATTGGGTATTCCTGTTTATGTGTCTACACCGGTGGGTGATTCCATTGTGGTCGATCGAGTCCATCGCTCTTGTGTTGTGGTGATTGGGGGTCTGGAAACTCGTGTAGATTTATTGCTTTTAGATATGGTCGACTTTGATATTATATTGGGGATGGACTGGTTATCACCCTATCACGCTATCTTGGACTGCCATGCTAAGACGGTAACCTTAGCTTTACCGGGTATGCCTCGTTTAGAGTGGAGAGGGACTCCAGGTCATTCTACCCGCAGTGTCATATCGTATGTGAAGGCTCGGCGTATGGTCGAGAAGGGGTGTTTGGCTTATTTAGCTTATGTTCGGGATTCCAGTGCTGAGGTTCCCTCTATCGATTTTGTGCCCGTTGTTCATAATTTCCCTGATGTTTTTTCCTTCAGACCTGCCGGGTATGCCACCCGACAGGGATATAGATTTTTGCATTGATCTGGCTCCGGGCACTCAGCCCATTTCTATTCCGCCATATCGTATGGCCCCGCCGGAGTTGAAAGAGTTAAAGGAACAGTTGCAGGATTTGCTTGAGAAGGTTTTCATTAGACCCAGTGTCTCACCTTGGGGTGCGCCGATATTATTTGTCAAGAAGAAGGATGGGTCAATGAGAATGTGTATAGATTACCGGCAATTGAACAAGGTAACGATCAAGAATAAGTATCCACTGCCGAGGATTGATGATTTGTTCGACCAGCTTCAGGGTGCCAGGGTATTTTCCAAGATTGACTTGCGATCTGGTTACCATCAGTTGAGGATTAGGGCATCCGATGTCCCTAAGACAGCCTTCCGCACTCAGTATGGGCATTATGAGTTCTTGGTTATGTCATTTGGGTTGACAAATGCCCCAGCAGCTTTCATGGACCTGATGAACCGAGTGTTCAAGCCTTATTTGGATTCATTCGTGATAGTGTTCATTGATGATAAATTGATATACTCCCGCAGCTAGGAGGAGCACGAGCAGCACCTTAGAGTGGTTCTTCAGACTCTGAGGGATAGTCAGTTATATGCTAAGTTCTCGAAGTGTGAATTCTGGTTGGGTTCAGTTGCATTTCTAGGTCATGTTGTATTAGTCGAGGGTATTCAGGTGGACCCAAAGAAGATAGAGGCAGTCAAGAGCTGGCCTAGACCAGCATCAGCTACAGAGATTCGGAGTTTCTTGGGGTTGGCAGGCTACTACAGATGGTTAGTGGAGGGGTTTTCATTTATTGCAGCCTCGATGACCGGATTAACCCAGAAGGGTGCCCAGTTTAGATGGTCGGATGAGTGTGAGGCGAGTTTTTAGAAGCTCAAGAGAGCTCTGACTACGGCACCGGTGTTGGTTTTGCCCACAGGTTCAGGGCCCTATATAGTCTATTGTGATGCTTCCCGTATTGGGCTTGGAGTAGTGTTGATGCAGGAGGGCAAGGTAATTGCCTATGCTTCAAGGCAGTTGAAGATCCATGAGAAGAATTATCCGGTTCATGATTTGGAGTTAGCAGCCATTGTTCACGCCTTGAAGATTTGGAGGCATTATCTGTATGGCGTGGCGTGTGAGGTGTTCGCTGATCACAAGAGTCTTCAGTACTTGTTCAAGCAAA